>NW_003209875.1:13005-19374 GCF_000006405.1 Perkinsus marinus ATCC 50983
CTGCGGCCGCAGACCTGGACTGGTTCAGTGTCAGCCCCGAGGGAACGACAAGTCCAACAACTACGGGCCCTAAAGCAGAGTAAGCGCTGAACGTTTCTCGCTTCGATATGTCTCATCCTCAGTGTTCCGGAGACTGCTGAAGATTCCCCGAGTGGCAGCACCTGTGCGGCTAGCAGGGGGTGGCCAGCAGAGCTCGTTGGCGTTCTCATCGCGATCAGTCTGCTTGGACTGATCGCCAGCAGCGTGCAACTCTACCTTCTGAAGAAGATCGTGAACAAGACGCTGGTACCGGAGGAGGTCGACGTCGAGCTAGGGAGCAGGTAGAGGGACACTGACACTCGAAAGCTCGGAATCTGAATTATCTATCACAAAATATAAACTGATCGTTCACTATATGCATTCAGATACAGGATCCGAGAAGAGACAGAGACATCGGTGAAAGAGGTTGAGGTCAGCCCCTAACTGTCACAGTATAGCTTAGCATGGTCACATTATCATGCATGAACAATGGATTGATGTTGTACAGCACATGTTCCTTGTTTCTTCATCAAGTGCTCAAGTGTGGGACGGTTTTGTCGCAGCTCGTGTGAGGCCTGACATATATAACATATATATAGCGATGAGTAATATAGAGTACTACTCTTCCACCGCTCAAGGGAACCTTCAACGGAGCAAAATAGCTCGGCTACGGAATGATGCGTTAGCTCACCCGCGCGGAACCTTCCCGTTTCCGTTTCCGCAGCAACAGCGCCAACTTGTGCCTCCTCACCATTTTGGAAATTCCTTTACTCCACCTTCTCGGCACCGGAGAGTCGGCAATGAGACATTACCAGTGATATTTTGAGCATCATGGTCGACGGGAGCATTTGATTGCAACACTGAATCATTTTGAAATAGAGTCGCATGGCAGAATTGAACTTCATTCATACTGGTTCACGTGCAGGACTGGGCACCATGTGTACCGTAGTAGGCCACATACTTGAAGAGGTAATCACTCGGAACTGAGATTCTCAGTCTGAGAATATCTCATACTGGGAACTTGGGAGCGGGTCCAAAGGTATCAATCAATCCGAGCGGAGTAGCATTGAACAGCGAAGCTAAATGCTTGCTCATCGTTTCCATTCGGCCCAAGGCAGCATCCAAGTATATGCAATGCAATGCCAAGCATAATGCAAGTCTCGCAACGATTGCGAGATCCGAAGCTTGGACGTTCCCTCGCGCCACAGATCCCCCTCTGTGTTCGTTGAGGCCCTCAACTTGAGGGTGCCGTCGTAGCTTTAATACAACTTGAACTCCGTACCATACAAACAGTAAAAAGGACTCCTTTTTACTGTTTGTATGGTACGGAGGCACTCTCCTTTTAAAGGAGCGTTACTGAAGCACTGTGGAACCCGAAATGTGGACCAGAGGCTGACCACTCTAGCCTTCTTCGCACGGGGTTTGGCGCTCCCCATCACCAGAGTTCAGATACAAGTGCTCAGGGATTCTCCTTGTAAGCCACTGTGACTCAATACACATTGCTCAGTTATTGAAATCATCCATGGCAAACTACACTCAAAGAGATAAATAAGACGTAGTAACCATTATTGTACCTGCCGGAACAGTTCCGGGACTACTCACTCGTCCAAGGGTCCGACTCTCCTTCGATAGCGATGGAGACATGTCGATCGGTATGGAAATTGAGCATCGTGCGCCTTGGAACCTTGACAGCACTTATCGACTACGACTTGCACGAAACATGCATTGTTGGTCGTTGAAGCAAGGATGACGGTCGCATGGGCTGGCATATGACTTAGGTCATCATTACTGCTCACTTCTTGTAGTTATACTTACAATTTACTATGCAAATGGTCGCAAGTATCTTCATCATGGCTGCCCTTGCATCCGGCGAGCTTGATTGGAGCAAGATTACTCTCGAGCCCACAACGACTCCCATACCAACTGCAACTGGCAGCCTGGACCTGTCCGGCATCATCCTTGACGGTCCAGGCACCACGTCAGCCGCAGTTGGCATCGACTTGTCAGGCTACACCCTCGAGCCGCCGGAGAGTGATACTCCTGCCGCAGGAGTCCTGCGGCCGCAGATCTGGACTGGTCCAGTGTCAGCCCCGAGGGAACGACAAGTCCGACAACTATGGCTCCTGAGTCAGAGTAAGAGTGGATGCCCTCGCTTCGCCTTCATTTGTCTTATCCTCAGAGCTGCGGAGAATGTCGAAGATCTCCCAACGGGCAATGCCTGTATGGCTAGCGCAGGGTGGCCAGCAGAGCTAGTTGGGGTTCTCATCGCGATCAGCCTACTTGGGTTGATCGCAAACTGCGTGCAACTCCACCTCCTAAAGAAGGTCATGAACAGGACGCTGGTTGGGGAGGAGGGCGACATCGAGATGGGAGACAGGTAGAGGGACATTCGAAAGCTTGAAATCTGAATTATCTATCATCATCACTATAAACTGGCTGTTTACTGTATGCATTCAGATACCGGACCCAAAAAGGGGCAGAGGAATCGGTGGAGGTTGGGGACGACTTTTAACTGTTACATTTTAGCATGTTTACATTATCATGCGTGAACAATAGATTGATGTTGTACAACACATGTATCTTGTTTCTTCATCAAGTACTCAAGTGTGGGGCAATCAGGTCGCAGCTCGTACAATGAATCTCTTACAAGAAGCGTCCGATCTACAGTTCATGGCGTACTGGCCTCGATCATCAATTATTCGTCAACAGACCATGGCATATATAACATAAATATAGCGATTAGTCCTATAGAGTACTTCTCTTATACCGAACAAGTGAACCCTCTATGAAACAAAGTTCTTCAACTCCGGAATGATTCGTCATCTCACTCGCGAGGAATCTTTCCGTTTCCGTAGCAGCAGCGCCGGCGCACGGCTCGTCACCATCTCGGGAACATCTATACTCTGCCTGCGTAGCATCATCGACTCTTTTGCTCTATCAGAACTATTGCCAACTCGTTGCTACCGAGTTGGTAGTATCGAGTCGGCAATAGCTCTGATAGAGCTCATCGAGAACTCATCGTGCGTACTTGAGCTCAACGGTGAAATTTTACTGAAACTTTCATCCAATTTGATGGGGTGTGGTATGCAACCAATAATGTGTATCATGGGAATCGAACTAGGGACCTATTCATGGTCTCAGTCGCGTATGGAGCCCAATGGCTGAGGCCGCCAAAGATGAGCAGCCTCTCGACCTAGCGGTGGTCATACGTCTTGGTACTCATCGTGGAGGTTTTCGATGCCCCTCATGGAAAGGAAGGGCATCGAGATAAGCATCTGAGCGGGTTGAAGGATAGGTCACATTCGGATCTCGAGGCCAGTGCCTTTGTTTGGATTTTCGGTTATTCTGGGGCCCTGGGCAAACCAGGGGCCGTGGGCCTCTACTCAAGGAGTAATCATGTCGCCACTAAGAGACCATGGGCTCTCCCGGGAGGCCAGTAAACTTGGACCCCAGGGCGATTGCCCAATTCGCCCACCCCTGTGTGCGGCACTGCTCGAGACCATCGATCTCAACTTAGACCTTGGCCACTCGAGGCTCTACTATGGGTTATCCAACTGATGGCTGAGTGGCTCGGAAAGTGGTCCGTTGGCCAAGACTGATACAACTGAGCTCTCTCAATCTACTGTGACAATGAATGTCATCATCAGGCCTGTCCCTGATATGACTATTCCGACCAGGGTCAGATCTTTCTGAATCGACGGCACTTGCGGTCGGGCATGATGATGAGCATTCTTGGTGAGATCGGCCATTGTTTACCGACAGGACTCTACACGCGAGCATTTGCTCCTGGAGTTGTCGATAGCTCGGATCGAACCTGTGTGCTAGCTTGTCTGTCTCCTGTGGTCTGGTTATCTCCTCGTGTGATACGTCCTCTCGAGCTGATCAAGTGCAGGACGATCGCGAGAGGCTGTGACTCGAAGCCCGTGCTTTCACACGACACTAGGCTTCCAACACCAACCGGTTATTGTGTTACGAGGGGCTCGATAGATCACACGTGGTAGTCGCCTTGAGAGTAGTTGTTTGTTATTGTCTATAACCATTATGCCTAGTAGTACGTCGACCATCACTACCTCGACCAGCGAAGAAGAGCTTCTGGTAGGAGTCCTGGTCGTCGGTTCCACTTGCATGTGTTGTTGCTCGTAGGCTCCTTACGGTGTGTCTGAGCCGGTGGTCATCAATACGATACAGGAGAAGATGGAAATCATCATCTACTTCAAGGAGAAGCTCATGACTTTCCAAAGGAAAAGCACGGACGATGTGGATCAGGTGGGCTCCTGCGAAGGGTAGTCGTCGATTATGCGTAGTATCATTCATCTACTTCATAGTATACTTATTATCAGCAATATGAAAATGGATTTTCACCCGTGATATAGAAATTACTAGTGAAGAACACATTTCACAGTCCACTTGGCGAAAAACGCATGTGAGCAGTGAATAGCGCGTAAAACACGTAGTATGTGTTTTACGTAATATGGGATGATTTGTCCGTTGTAACTCGCGCAGTGTTTTCAATTCACTCCATATCGCGTTTTTCACATGGAGTATCGTTCGCCCACTTCACGTAAAAGGATGAAACTCCAATGTATATATGTAGTTAGCTATAATTATAGTATATAAAGTTACCGAACTTTCTTGACTTTATCGAACTTTCTGCCGTGTAACACACTATCTACCGGTTCATACTGCAGGCTCAGACAGCAGTGACTGAGCCTGCAGCTATACCTCGATACTGGCTATTACTCGCCTGGTCGAAGGGGTGCTGCGCAAGAAGTCTATAAAGGTTACTATGGATTCATATACAGTACTTTATGGGGCTATATTAACGATGTTAATACTAATTACTATTAGCGTGTCTTAATGAATACAGCTCATTTCTGTACTGTTAGTTTAACAGTGGAGTTTCACCCGTTTCACGTGAAGTGGCGTGAAACTCGGTGAAAAAGGCGATATTCGCGCTATGCAGTAGTCGTGAAACATGTTATTGACTAGTGTTTTTCATATCACTAGGGTGGTGAAACTCCAGTTATTAAGGATATTAGGAGTATATAGTATTAATATAGTCCATACAATGTGGTGTGTAGGTGTTGAAACGGATGCGACTGAGCATGGAAAAGAATTTGAATAAAAAGAAGAAGAAACAACAGCAAAAGGCTGCGGCTGCGGTGGAGGTAGTGGCAAGTTTTGGGCATGTTCTGTATCTTTGTTGGTCGACCTAAGATTCACATTAAGTTCATGGGCGAGCAGGGACGGCAATTGGCGTCTTCTGATGAGCCTACCCGAGATGGAGAAGGGAAGTCGCTCACTTTGGGCGGCGTTGTTGCTGATACGACGGAAGTGTGTATAAACGGTCAGGTGAAAATTATTCCGTGGGCGGAACGATTATCAACTTTTCATTATCAGATTTTCCCCGTGGCCCACAACATTCCCATGGTGGAGTCGATTGCACTGAAATTTTATGTATTTGCCCGATATCCGGTATTCCCCCAAATTGAATGCAGCAACGTCGACTCGGACGAGCTGGTCTATGAGTATTATGATGATAAAAACGGCAAGCTGCTTCACACTGGGAAGATATTTTTCCCCTCTGATGAGCTGATCGGCGAGAAGCTGAAGGTTGTGGCTTACCACAGCGAGTGGCCACACACGTCTCGAAAGGAGTCTATCTCGAGCCGATCAGTACTGCCGTCACCGAGTATTGGCACCTTTAGAGATCGCCGTTTGCCTGAAGCATTGGAATCTACTGATTCTACTCATCTGAGAGTGGCCAGTTTTAACGTTCTTGGCCAGCGACATATTCGTACCCCCTTGGAGCCTATATTCTACCATGTGCGCGACTGCAAGGAAGTGGTAGAGTTCGAGTACCGCGCGCCGTTGATATTGAGGGAGTTGTTCGACGTGAATGCGGACATTGTAGCCTTCCAAGAAGCTGATGCTCGGTTCATAGATACGGCGAGTGGCGCTCTGTCGTCGGAGTATACCTTTTGGTTGGCCGAGGATAAGGGTCGGGAAAGTGAGGGGAATAAAGGGCGTCGTGGTGAAGGATGCGGCCTTGCCTTTAAGAAGGCTCGCTTTGTGAAGATAGGACAGAAGATGCTCGAACTTGGCACGGATGGTTTGCTGCAGGAGTTCACTCCTGAGGAGATCGCTATGCTCAAGGAGCGATGGGCTGGGGTTGATATTTTCAAGGATGTTTTTGACAACCTCGGTATGATTGGCCAACTACTCACGTTGAAGGATAAGGCCACTTCCAAGTTGTATATTGCGGTGAATACTCATCTTTATCACAGTCCTAAGGCGCCCCATGTGAAGATTTTGCAGACGCATATGATCATGAAGGCACTTGAACGACTG
>NW_003209875.1:19474-25688 GCF_000006405.1 Perkinsus marinus ATCC 50983
TCGTGCCGTAGGGCGTGGGTTCGTCCCCAGCGGGGTTATTTTTGTGTTTTTCGAACACTTGGATGTTGGTTACCATATTTCTCAAACATTCTATGAACTTCATTTTATCGTGTCCAGTCCGGTCCAGCCCGTAATGAGCCCTTTGCAAGACCATCTCGATCGATCAACAGCCCCTCGAAGCTTTTCTCACCAATGACCACCGGCACCTCCTCCTTCTCATCATCATCAGGAGGAGACGTCTACTGGCAAGCAGACACTCCCTTGCCACTAGCAGTAGACGCTATTGATATCAGGGAAGTGCCAGGAGAGGTTCAATTCAGTGAGGAGACCGTGAAAGGTAGGAGGTAATAGCAGTTGAGCGTGTTGAAGTCCTTACTGCAGTGTGAGACAGTATGTCCATGGTCATCAACCACATATGTTGGTGACAATACGATAATTCTTTGGCGGAAATTCATATTGATTGATGTACACTTCTTTCCGAGTAAACTTATAAACTTGTATAATGTCGGCTTTGGAAACTCCTGAGTTCAGCTAGGATGAAAGCGAACATATATTCCTCCTCCAACAATGCCTTTCTCGAGAAGCTATTGTCCTTTGATAGGTGCACAGAAGTACTGGGAGGACGTAGTAATTACGTCCAATCCCAAGACCTTCGATGGTCGCGTATGGGGAGTACGGCAATGGCGATCTTTGGGCCCTAACAAACTTCAAATTGATTTACAGAAGTCGTGGTATCGGTATCAGCTGTAAGCCTGAGGGGCCGAGGACTTGGAGTCATAAGCAGTGAGGAGAAGGGAATTCGGAGGTTGTTTTACATCTTCACAACGCCTTTCTGGAAAACTAGGAAAAGGGGAATTTTATGAGAGTATATAATAAGCTTCTGTGAAAAAAAATTGAAAATGTGATATTTTCACGCACGATTATATCCATCTACCTTACGAGTATCAATAGTAACTTCAAATTCGTTCACCTGTCCTTCTGCTGAAGTTACTTTTTTCCAAATAGGCGTTGAAATATCAAACTCAGCGACCATCACTACGGTGTATTCAGTTACCTCCACTTTTCCCCACGGGCCCTTTCCCTGAAGGAAAAGTTGAACCCATTTGGGTGTTGTGCTATCACTCTGGTGGACAACAGTACTGCAATAGTGGCTGGGAGAAGGTCTTCGCAGGTTGCATGCTGTCCTAATATGTGGCATCTTACTCCTGCGGGTGAACCATCGTTATGTATCGGTTGAATGGTGATAGTTTTTCCCCCCAGGCACTGTTGACATCGACGATCCGGTGGCTGTGATAAGGAAGGAACTGTTGGAAGAGCTGGGCGTATCTCGGAGGTCTCTCGATGTTCGTTTGCTCGGTGAGTTTACTATCATGAGAGTTGACTTCATCTTCTTGTTGACATCTTGAAATGGATCGTCCCCTCAGGTCTTTTTAACACTGGTGAGGAGCAGGCCTATAAGCCAGAGTTAGTCTTTGTCATCGACTTGGGTGACACAAAGGCTGAAGATATCCTATCGAGGCAGGCTGTGGACAATTGGGAACATAGCAGGATACGAGCGGTAGGGCGGTCGGCTCAATGGTGGGGTGGTCGTATGTAACATGAACTTGGAGTAAGTGCTGTGGTTAATAATAGTGAGTAATAATTTTTCATTACTGGTGATGGTTTTTATTAATGGAGTTTCACCCTAGTGATATGAAAAACACTAGTGAGAAACACATTTGACGGCTACTGCATATCACGGCGAATATCGGGTTTTTTCCACAGAGTATTACGCCACTTCACGTAGAACGGGTGAAACTCCGTTGATAAAAAAGCAAGTACTTGAGGATAGACTCGTCCTTCAATTTAATAAGGGAAGTACTTGAAGATAGACCTTCCCACTCGTCCTTCAATTTAATAAGGGAAGTACTTGAAGATAGACCTTCTCACTCGTCCTTCAATTTAATAAGGGAAGTACTTGAAGATAGACCTTCTCACTCGTCCTTCAATTTAATAAGGGAAGTACTTGAAGATAGACCTTCCCACTCGTCCTTCAATTTAATAAGGGAAGTACTTGAAGATAGACCTTCTCACTCGTCCTTCAATTTAATAAGGGAAGTACTTGAAGATAGACCTTCCCACTCGTCCTTCAATTCAATAAGGGAAGTACTTGAAGATAGACCTTCCCACTCGTCCTTCAATTTAATAAGGGAAGTACTTGAAGATAGACCTTCCCACTCGTCCTTCAATTTAATAAGGGAAGTACTTGAAGATAGACCTTCCCACTCGTCCTTCAATTTAATAAGGGAAGTACTTGAAGATAGACATTACCACTCGTCCTTCAATTTAATAGTAGGCATTGGCATTAGTTTGATGAAAGCGTAATAGTGTGAGCCATATAGACCTGTGTACAGATACCATTGACTGAGATCGAACGAGTCCTGCATGACCAGCCGTGGACTTACGTATCGAAAGTTGCGATTAGAAGTTTCCTCAGTGTATATAAACATATGTAATCGTATGCATAATGTTTTTCTATATATGTGTTTCTATTGAGTTATTCGTCTTCCTCATGTTGCAGTTGACTCTTAGAGGGTTTTTGTCATGGCGCATCTCTACGTTGATTTGACTCCGAGTACGAAGTACTATGATAAGAAGTCGGGCTTGACCAGAGAGGAGTGGTATGATAGTTTGCAGAGGTCGTCGACGCTGTATGTTGGCAACCTCAGCTTTTACACAACGGTAGGAGTTTGTTCGTGGAAAATATGCACAAAGTCAACAACTGCATGTGTTGGTGACAATACGAAAACTCCGAGAAAATTCTTATTGATTTCTGTACATTTCTATGCGAATTCGGACGTGAAATTGTATAATAAGTGAGATCAGCTGAACATATGTTTGTTGTTATGTTTTCAGGAGGAGCAAATTATGGAATTGTTCTCGAAGTGCGGTAAAGTTAAAAAGGTAATAGTGAACTATTCGATGAGATTAATAAGGCTCTTCGTTGTTGAAAGGTGACGATGGGTTTAAATCGATTCAAGAAATCCCCCTGTGGCTTCTGCTTTGTGGAGTACGACTCCCGAGAGGACGCGGCATGGGCACAGAATTTGCTCAATACCTCTAGCTTTGATGATAGGGTAACAGGGGGCAGGGGAAGGGGAGGTGGTTTTATGCAACTGGCACGACTATGAATGGTGAGGGTAGTTTTATGCAACTGTCACAGCGACAATTATTATCGTGCAACTGGCACGGCTTCAATTGATAATGTTTGTTTAATGGAGCTGACACGGCTACAATTAGTAAGTCATTCATTTTATGCAACTGGTACGGCTATAATTCTTAATGTCTCCGTTTTATGCAACCGGCACGGCTACAATTAATAATGTCTCCTTTTAACGCGACTGGCATGGTTACAATAAATAATGTCTCCATTTTATGCAACCGGCACGGCTACAATTAATAATGTCTCCTTTTAACGCGACTGGCATGGTTACAATTAATAATGTCTCCATTTTATGCAACCGGCACGGCTGCAATTAATATTGTGCAGCCGGTGTGGCTGCAATAATTAATGTTTTTCTATGCAACTGGTATGGCTACAATTAATAATGACTCCGTCTTATGCAACCAGTGCGGCTACAATTAATAATGCTTGTTTTTTGCAACTGACAGGGCTACAATCAATAATACTTGTTTTATGCAACTGGCACAGCTACAATTGACCAACCCCACCTCTCCTCGTGTTCGTAGGTCATCAGAGTAGACTGGGACAGCGGAGTGTCAGCAGGAAGGCAGTTCGGTCGCGGTCAGACAGGTGATCAATGGCGAGATGATTTCCGGGATGACTTCGACCCCTCTAGAGGTAATAATGCTCATACCACACCTCCGTCACATCCTGTGTACATCAGGGGGCCAGGGCCGAGGCTTATTGAAGGCACTTGAGAGCGGTGACGGTAACCAGTTGTTTGTTGGGAAGAGGGATAGAGAGACACGGTACGTGTAGGGCGGCCTTCCTCCACTTGCGTGTGGAAAGTATCATTGCTGATATTTTTGTAAAGTCCCTGCCTTTATAGAGCGTCTCATCGTCGCGTAAGGGCGTTCGTTGACCGTGAGTGAATGATGATGAATTTTCGATATGGGAATGGAATTGTCGATGCCATGGTTGATAGGCTGTGGGCCGGCGAGGGATCTAGTCTTATATAGGGTAAAAAGTGTGTGAGTTATGGTACTGTTATGGAGTGCTCAATTTCATGGAAAGAAAATCGCTTCGCTCCGCTCATTGAGTTTGCGTACGAACGTAGCTCAGTCTTCATAAGGAGCTTTACGGCTTTCATCACTCTGGCACTTGGTGAGTGCGAAGTCTACTAACGACTCTGCTCTAAAAAGGAACGGAGTGTTTACTTTACTCATATATTCGTATTGGTATTTACTATCCTATATAGGTCTAACGACTTCTACTATGGCCAGCGTAAGGGTGGAGGAGGAGGATTCCGTCGTGCATCATTTGGGTCGTATGGGAGTGGAGGAAAGGGTAGTATTGGGCGCAGTATATGGGAGATATGCACATGGTCATCAACTACATTTAAATCTGGGAGAATTCTTGAGAATTTATAAGGAAACTTCTGAGCTGAACTGAGGGGAGTGAGGAAATATCCGTTTAAAAATTGGCGAACACTTGAAGAGGAGGTCACGAGTTGCTGTTCTTGTTGTTGTTGTTGGTTTAGGCACCTATTCACAGTATCAGCAAGGGGGAAGGCAGTACCAGTCGGAAGGAGGTGGTCAGCAGGGAGGCGAGGAAAGGCCGTATAAGAGGGCACGATACTAGGAAAGTATTCAACACTTATGGACACGATGATGATGGTCTCGAGTTGTCATTGGTGATGGTGTGGTATGAGTAGTTTGCTGTTTTATGTTGTTGGTAGTTGTATGGTTACCCTCAGCAGTACTTGCGGGAGTGTGTGTCCGACCATTCCCCGTAGATGATGTTGTTGCAAGTCTCCGGTCGAGAATACTATTACCATTAGCAGCGTTGGTGACACCAGATGGTGACACGGTGTGTGATTCTTCACAGGATGGTCCTAGATGTTCTGGGTTGGGCCCTGCTGGTGATGCCCCTGTTGTCAGTGGTCTTCTGTGTAGAAAGTTATTGTTCGAAACTGGAGTTCATAAGGCTTCAATAAGGCATTCAGTAGCGGCACATTTATCATCTATGTTGTCGTTATTGAACTTAAATGAAGTGCCGAAACGTCGTAGTAGTGGCGCGTTTCAAAGGGACGTGTGGGTAGGAGGAAATAGTATAGGGGACATTGGCATGCGAAGCACCGGTAGAAGTGTTGTTTTTGGTGATAATATTACTATAACATCATTGCGGCTGAAGGGGAAGGGCCGACTGCTGGTGCGGGGAAGTAGTGGGGGGGAAGTGCTGTGGTCGGCCCAGCGGTTGGGGAGGTCGGTGAGCAAGGAGGAGGAGGAGGACTTGATGCTGGATGCGGTGTCTTTGGCTAGTCCTGTGGTGGGCAGGGCGGACGTGCATGCAATCGATAAGTTGGAGTTCTTTGGTGGTGGCGCGGATGAGCTCGTAGAGTTAAGGGCTGTGACGAGAGGTCCCGGGTTCGAATCCCACGGGTTGCAAAATTTATTTGTGGTATTGGATCCATGGAATGAACGATCAGTCGTGTGGAGAGGACGACTAGCCAGTACGGCTCCCTATGTCGACTATAACACTGTTATCAAGGAGGGCTTGAAATGGGCCCCCACACCTACTACTACTGCCGATCGGCCTCGGCTGTTCACGGCCACCCTCTTGGATAGGGCGATGACATATTGTGGAAACAGGTCTATTTCAGTGGACCTGTGGGAGGAAGTGATCGATCGGATCGCAGAGGGGTCGAGACGCTATTATAAGTCCTTTGATGAGGTTGTTGATGCCTTAGTGAGTTCATATACGGGTCGAGGAGCGGAGCAATTGCTGGACTTCTTGGTGGAGTCGGATTGGACAGCAGTAGGAGGGTGTGAGGTTGGTGTGATGGAAGGGAACAGGAGGATGTTGTGGCGGTTGAGAGACGACTTTGAGGGGCTAAGTGGTCTGGAGGAACCACTGAGTAGCGATTGGAGTGGTATGAAAACGTCGGGAGTAGGGAAGCGTCCCCTTGTACGATATGTTGATGTCGACGATGTGACTACTGCGGTGGAGGAAATGCTGATGGAAATTTTGTCGAGTGATGGTTGAGGTGAT
>NW_003209875.1:25788-27461 GCF_000006405.1 Perkinsus marinus ATCC 50983
CTGTGGTCATCTATCTATATCTCGTACTGAGTCATAGACAATAATAGTAATTCATGCACGAATCTCTCCAATGTACTCCCACTACGTTCGTGACGTGCGTCTCATTACTCGTCCACTTGGAGTGCACAGTGTCAATTTCTGGTGTTCGATCGTCTCTTTGAACCATACTTTCAGGCAGTGTACTATCTCTGTTACTGCAATTACCACACTTTTCTCACATCTAGTTGAAATGAGGCTACTACGTCCTTCTAAATCTTATACGAAGTTGGTAGCTCAGTACTTGCCCCGGCTCGCAGAATAAAACAGATTAAGACGATTTGTTGTTTTGCATGTGTATCATGTTCTGTGATAATCCGATTTTAAAGTTGGTGAACGGTTGGTATTACCTACTGACGTCAGTTTAGAATGGATTTATTATTTTATTATTCATTCATCTCTATTTAAGCAGTGTTACTCGTCCTGGAGTCTTGATGTGTTTTTAGTGCAAGCTCTGTGTCTTAGGTACTGTTGTACAGTAGTAAAGATGCAGGGCTACTACGTTGGTTTATAGGGAAGAAATTCGAAGACATTCGTAAGAGGAAGAAGGAGAAGTTGCCCGATTATGAATGGAATATGTGAGGTTGACGTGTGAGCCATCACTTGGGGTATCGCTTGCGAGTAGGTATAGTCGACCACAAATCGACGCGCAGGAGCAACGGGAACTGGCGGCATTTGATTTGTTTACTACTTATGCTACTAAGGCGGCCTGTAGACGAGAATTCTTGTTGGGTCATTTTGGAGAAAAGCTTGTGATTAAGAAGGGCGAATCGAGAGAGCACTGTTGTGACTATTGTTGTGATCCTGTCGCTGTGCAGAGGAGTACACAGAGAATGCATCGTAACAGAGGTGGTTTACGAACACATCCTAGTTCGACTACCCCGGTCAAGAGGAACTTCTCTTTTGAGTATGACAACAGATCTACCACACCAAGCTACTTCCAGCGACGTCGTTTATCACGGTCTGGATTTAATAGTAGTTGCCCATCGTCATCATCAGAAGCCTCTAGGGTGGCGGTTAGGACGAGGAAGGGCGGTACGATTTCAGTGCTGGACGCTCTCATGCGTGCTGAAGAAAGGTCCACGGAGACGAGGACGACCAAGACCGGCCATAAGCGGAGCCTTCGGGAACGCTTCAAATGAATATCTCTTTCGTTTTTGTGTCTTGACTGTGTGTGGAGTTCACAATGTTATTTATTTTTGGGCGAGCGCTAAAGTAAATGAGTTTGCCGCGTCGTCGTCAATGATAAATGTGGTGTTTTGCTGCTGCTGATTCTTGTTCAGTTTATTTTATCATCATCTTAGCCAACTACTCTATGAGTGTATCTATAGCTACCCCCGAACGTGCTTCAAACTTTTCCAACGTCATCACACTTGCCCCCCACGATAAGGAGGAGACGGTGTTGCCAGTGAAGCCGACAACAGCCTGTCGCCGGAAGCTCTCTATGGAGCTCGCTGCTTTAGATAAGAAGCTAGTGGGACGCAGTCATTCGGTGGTCTCGGACGTTTACAAGTTCTGCAGTCTCAAGAGAGCTCTGGGATTCACTGACCTGCATGTGGTTATGTCGGACATGGGCGAATATAATATAGTTCTTGCTAAGCATTCGGATGATTATCAATGTGATCAAGTGGTGTATG
>NW_003209875.1:27561-39736 GCF_000006405.1 Perkinsus marinus ATCC 50983
TACATAGAATCAAGACCAACTCTGGGCACTCCATAATGCGTCACTGTTTTGGTGGAAAAGTATACGTTGGTCACACGTTGGTGGCTCAGCTTGATGGCTCCAGCCGTTTGTGTTGGCTCGGTGGCTGTCATGAAATACTACTGCAGTTTTCCTGTGCGAATGGCGAGGTTACAGGATACAGGTTGGTTGACAACTGTACTCGGCTGTCTGAGCAATTCACGAGCGTTATGCCTAGTCGATGGTGTAGAAGTGCGGAGGGTATTGCTTGTGTTACACCTGGCGGCAAGGTTTGCATCTTAGGTGTGAGTCCTGAATGGAACTCACTGCTTTTCGAGATGACTTTAGAGTATAGAGGAGGAGATAAACCTGAATGTCCTGTGGATTCAAGTGCTCAAGTGGAGACTCTTGCTAGACGTCTTCGACGGTATAGGCTAGCCTCTTCTTCATCATCAACTGAAGGTACTGCGGGTGGCAGCAGCCCTCGTAATGGGTTGCTGCTCATGACGGAGGTCGATGCTCCCTCTATAGTGGGTCGATAGAAGATACATATAAGCCAGGATATCCTGTAGTGAGTTAGTCGTCATCCTTGCCGTTCGTGCGACCACAGAGTCGTTATAGTTTTTCCTATAGTCGTTAGTAGACATTTTGACGCAATGGGGGAGTCTGAGACAACCCGTAGTAGTAGAATAGGTAGTCGAATAGAGGAGCCGAGTCGATGGTTTCCACACTACTTGGACATGAGTCGTCTATTCTATCATCATCATCATCATAATCAACTCCTCAACTTTTTATTATTCGATACGAATGGTCTGTTATCGATGCTGTTTGGTCGTTGCGGTGGATGGTGACAACACCATTGCCGTTGAACACTTGCTTTCTTTCCTTATTGCTTGTCTCTAGTCCGAATGTGGACGTCTGTCGGGGTTGTTGATACTGTAACCCACATACTGCTACTGCGATGCTAGAATGACCTCTCTCATTAGTTCTCATGGAAAAGTTGATGACCGCTGTCGTGGTCATATTACAATGATAGTCCTCCACGAAAGTGAATTGCGTCACACAGTAGTGAATTTGTCTCGACGCTGTTATGGTCAGCATTCTGGAAGCGATGTTTATTCGTAGGCGTTTGGCAATAAAGCGTGAATAATGCCCAACAGATGATATATCTAGACAGATTACTGGACGGTACCCCTACAGCGTTCTTCTCTCCGGCAAAAGTGTTTATACATCCACCAGCTCTGTCGTGGCCTATCCTACCGGAGATGCCTCGATTGAAGCCAATAAAGCTAACTCCACTCCTCTCAGAGCACAATCATCATCATGCATTGCATGTGGATAGAACTCATACCTCCCGTCACATCGGACGATGGGATGTCCGACCGGAGGAGCTGGAGAGTCTGGGGGTATCGGCGGCAGCAGCACTCGACAAGGCAGTGGTAGGCTCATGTGGGCTTTGTTCGGAGTACGAGGGTACAATAGAAAGTTGTATAGCATATCTGTGAGCTTCTGATCGAGCCGTCTTGACCGGTCTTTCTATGGTAAGGTCTCTAGCTGTTTCTGCTGCTCAGAGGCATTGTAGGCTGGCATCGCTCCGTGGTCTGGTGATGTCACAACACTTGGCGACAGCCGTAGACAAGTCAACTCTAGCGGCCGCAGCTGCTAATCAGGAGGTCAATCACTCCGAAGGGACTGCAGCAGCCCCCGAGTTCCCTAGCAACTGGTAGAAGAGGGAAGGAGAGAAGATATTCCAAGGGGTTGTAGGTACACTACAGGCATACCAGCAGATCTTCAACGACGTCACCTGGCGCCCTTCGATTGGACACTGCCGCCTCCTGGGCCCATCGGAAGTCACTTATTCGTCAGCAATGCTCTCTTGAGTTCAATGAACAGGGACCCCTTGCCTGGTGAGACCTGGAGGGGCCGCTATGCCATTTCGATCTTACTGCGCTGAGTCAGTGAGACTATCTCTGTTCGAGGGGCAGCTATGCCATTTCGATCTTACTGCGCTGAATCAGTGAGACTATCTCTGTTCGAGGGGCAGCTATGCCATTTCGATCTTACTGCGCTGAATCAGTGAGACTATCTCTGTTCGAGGGGCCGCTATGCCATTTCGATCTTACTGCGCTGAATCAGTGAGACTATCTCTGTTCGAGGGGCCGCTATGCCATTTCGATCTTACTGCGCTGAATCAGTGAGACTATCTCTGTTCGAGGGGCCGCTGTGCCATTTCGATCTTACTGCGCTGAATCAGTGAGACTATCTCTGTTCGAGGGGCCGCTATGCCATTTCGATCTTACTGCGCTGAATTATTGAGACTATCTCTGTTCGAGGGGCAGCTATGCCATCCTGATCTTACTGCGCTGAGTCAGTGAGACTATCTCTGTTCGAGGGGCAGCTATGCCATCCCGATCTTACTGCGCTGAATCAGTGAGACTATCTCTGTTCGAGGGGCCGCTATGCCATTTCGATCTTACTGCGCTGAATCATTGAGACTATCTCTGCTCGAGGGGCAGCTATGCCATCCCGATCTTACTACGCTGAATCAGTGAGACTATCTCTGTTCGAGGGGCCGATATGCCATTTCGATTTTACTGCGCTGAATCAGTGAGACTATCTCTGTTCGAGGGGCCGCTATGCCATTTCGATCTTACTGCGCCGAATCAGTGAGACTATCTCTGTTCGAGGGGCCGCTATGCCATTTCGATCTTACTGCGCTGAATCAGTGAGACTATCTCTGTTCCAGGGGCAGCTATGCCATCCCGATCTTACTGCGCTGAATCAGTGAGACTATCTCTGTTCGAGGGGCCGCTATGCCATCCCGATCTTGCCATGGTGTTCTTTTCGGGCGTGCTACGAAAATAAATCACGTATCTTGCGCGCATCTGAGGTTGCTTATATTAATGCATATCTTGGCGTGGCATAGCCGCTCCACGTTATCGATCTGCGGTTCCGTATATTAATACTTATTTTGGCGTGGCATAGCCGCCCCACTTCATCTATCTCACGAAGTATGTTTGGCAGGTATTATCATATCATCGAATTTCGTGGCGCGCGAGAAACGCAACGACTGCGGAGGCTGTTTTCTTTAATGCCATGATGACCATCATGTGTCGGCAGGTGACTCTCTCTCCCACTCGACTACTATTGCGCTCAAGTTGAGGGAAAATTGTTAGCTATAAGGGCCCAGACCTCTTGATTTCCATCATTGTCAGTTGAGCCATCAGTTGTTAGTCCTTTGATGTCGCAATGGCCGTAGAGAGTTGACCATGACGGAGAGAAGTGTACACTTTCCCATGAGGCCTGGCCGATATAGGATTTAACGACGAGTCGTCGCGTAATGAACTACAGTCTTCGGAAGGAGGCTGTGTAGCGACTATTGTCTTCGCTGCTTCACTGAGTTTGACGGGTATAGAATCCTTTGTCGTGTTCACGCTGGTGGATGGACCATGCTGATACCGCTGGTGGATATCTATGCGGCTCAGGACTCCTGAGTCAGGATATCTTAGAGCCGTACCATTCCAAGGACGAAAGGCACTTCGGCAGCCGGAGTCCGGCTGACTAGTGTCAGTGATCACAAGGCGACGGGTACAGTAGAGGTGACACAGATCACACATCGTGACGAGCGCTGGAGTGAATGACATGCTGACAATAGTTCGGGCCTTATGAGATCTCCGATTGAACGAAACGATATTCGCCCAGATGGTGACACGGGCGGGTGAAGCTCAGGATAATGGGGAGAAAATATCTCCAATTTCGGGCGGTGGGTTCTGTTCCAATACTGGCCTATCCAAGGTACCTTACATTACGGATGTTCCCCACATCGTCTCGTAAAATTCACTAAACCGTTTCTTGATTATGGCTTGCGATGGGATATGGGGCATGGCTTCCGATCCAGAGGCGGTAAACGTGCAGCGATTTAGTGAGTCACGCCGTGGGAAAGGATGTAGGACCAGAACCGTGGAGCAGATATGTACCACTGCGACGATATAGGCAGTCGCGTCCAACGGGGATCGTGTCTGTCTTAACTTCTTTATTTTCCCCGTAGTTGGTCTACTCGTGTACGGTTTGTAGCATGTTTAGGCCGATGTTATATGCCGTAATCAGGCATTAGTTGAGCATTATGTCTCTGTAGCCTAGTCACTCTGTGTGCACCATTGTGACCCTAGCATTCCCACTCATCTCTTTAATGTAAGTAACTGAGAATGGTTATCCTTGCACTCTTGAAGTTATTTGTGCCTTCAAGCCGTTAGCTATGCCCTTACACAGTTGCACGCATATACAAATGCTTTTCTGCGCCTTGGTTAAGCTTTAGTTGGGAGTCAACTTAGGCAATTAACGCCGTATAAGCTGGTTGTGTGGAATCTTGTTCATTCGTCGCGTTTTACGTGAGTTACGCGAGTTGGTAGAGCAGGAGGGCTCGCAATGAGGGAGAGGTCTAAGAATTTCTTCTTTTGGTAGCATCGGATAGCACGTTGTAAACATCTTCTGATGACTAACTCATCATCTAGCGCCAATGCCAGTGTTGGGTTGTCTAACAGTGGTGATTAGTTTGATCGAGAAGACGCTCCACCAGGTGAGTCACGTGACGTGACGCCCTATTTTTGTGCAGTGCGAAAATCGATCGTATTGGCGCAGCGAGATGTTATCTTTTTCTGTTTCCCGTTCGCGTCACTTTTTCCTCGACATAGTTCGTTAATCACATGACTGATAAGAACAACGAGACGAATGGCAGTGGTATACCGGGGGCTGGAGAGGCGCCCCCTCCAGAGCTAGAGGCCGGCTTTGGGAGTGATGACAAACTTGTTGCTGGTGGTGTTATTGATACAGCACCCAAACGTTATTGCTGTGGTAAACTAAGTCGCAAGCAGTTCATATGGATGTGGGTAATCATTGCCATAATCATGGTATTGATAATCGTGGCTGTACTATTAGTACTATTTGTTGGTGGTAAAGCTATCGCTCAGAGTGGTCTGAATTCCTCTATCGTCACTATAGATGGTCTGACCATTGGTGACCCTGTGGGGTGCGGGCCTGAAGTCACGGCTCAGCTATGTCTTGACAGCACCATGGAGATAAGCGTCGCTAGTAAGAGTATGTCGTCCACCATTCTGCCGGCACGTAATACTATTTTCCTTGATGGGCGAGAGATGGGTTATGTCCAGCTACCAGAGATGGATGTAGCAGGTCATTCCACTTCGCGGTTCACTAATAAGGGCACACTATTCATAACTGACAGGGCGGTCTTTGATACCTTCGGCGAGGATATTATGTTGAAGGATGAGATAAAAATGAATATGAAGGCAAAAATGGACGTCAAGGGTCTTGGTATAACATTCAAAGGTCTTAATTTTGACAAAGCGGTGACTATGAATGGTTTCAATAACTTCACTAACGTCATGGGGAGAACTATCAGTCCATTACAAATTTTCCAGCCTAGTCCTGAGTTGAAGAAGAAGTACTGGGATGATGTCCCTGGTGTTATCAATGCGCAGTTTGGGTACTCCTCTGTTCAAGTACCGAATCCAACTGTCATCAGCATTCCCAATGTCGGCAATATTACAGGTGATCTCTTCTGCGAAGGTACACAATTGGGGGTATCGGTGGCACTGAATGGTACAAGTTTGGTAGCTCATGGTTATTCTTATGTCAACAACATGGTAGTCATACAAGTAAGAAATGAGACACAAACAAAGATCAACGAGTGTGTAGTGAAAATGTTGGGTGGGCAAGAGGTCATACTGCTACTACATGGTACATCTACAACCAACACTATATGGAACCCACCAATAAGGTCCATGTACATGCCTACCAACGCTACTCTCCCGTCGTCGTAGCGAGCTTTTATAGTCTTCGTCGTCATCGCTACGATGTTAACTTTTTGTCGGTCTGTCTCATCTAGGTGAGAACGAGTCTTGATGACTCATTTTGGCCTCTCTCTTTGCGATATCTGGTAGTACTACTGATATCCGGGAGACGAACTTTTTGACGACAAGTAAGGGGAATCATTTCGTCGCGTTAGTCTTGTTGTGTACATACAGTTAACCTGATGTCGAGGTGTGACCAATATCAATAAATATGAACTTGATCCATCCAAGCATGTCAGATGAATCCTACAGTAGGGTTTCTACTAAGCAGCATTACAGTGCTGGTCTAGTGAAGTGAGTCAGTGATCGATACTATCACCAAAGAGGAGTGTGAGCAAAAGGTCGGACAGTTTATTATGAACTGATACACTACTGAACGATTGAGATTGCTTAAGCAGAGGTCAATAGCGATGAGTAACGTCTGCTGCAACGCACTGGACACTTGCAGTGATATTCGTGACCGCATTGTGTCGTCAATACAACTTTATCGTCGCCCCTGCGAGCGGCTTGATCACTAGTTGAGGTCACGCTAGAGGAGTAATGCGAGACCCATAAATGAGCACGGTATGAATGTTGCCGACATAACACTACTGATTCGAGGCGAATGCTGCTTTTGGGATTGGACCGTGGTCCTCATGAATGATATGTCCGAATACCAGGGTTGGTGATATACCGACTTGTCCGACACCCACGAAACTTG
Organism: Perkinsus marinus ATCC 50983; assembly: GCF_000006405.1. Taxonomy (NCBI): domain Eukaryota; phylum Perkinsozoa; order Perkinsida; family Perkinsidae; genus Perkinsus; species Perkinsus marinus. The sequence continues at coordinate 34,126 of NW_003209875.1, forward strand.
AAGATGCGGCGTCGATATGGCGCCAGTGGTGATGACGGGCTGCCGTATTGATTCAATGCACCAACCCGTGATCATAAGCATTAGTGAGAAACTACCTGAATCACCTCGTGATAACTGGGGATACAAGCGGGAGAAGCGCTACTAGATCGACCGCGACCAGCTGCCTGGCATAAGCGGTGAAACCCGAGCCGCCCACGAGGAGGACCTGATGGTTATCAGTAATGACCACGAGCCATCTGTGATAAGTTATATATCACAGATGGCTTGTGCGTGGAAGGTCGATCGGGCGGCTAATAGCAAGAATGATGTTGCGAATTCCATCTTGGTAGGGTTCACTCGATGTTAGAAGCGGATGTTCGCTTTGACCGACCTTATATGTTCCGATCGCGCGAGTGAGACCCTGAGCAGCAGTTCATCCTTGTTGGGCTTGGAGATTCGTCCCGGCTAACAGAGAGGTTCAACAACACCATCGTAGCTATCAGATATAACCAAATAGAGTATTCAACATTCCGGATAAATCACCAGCAAGTCTGAGCTTGCGGCTACAGTATAACAAGCAAGTGAGGAAGTTTGTTTCTTCCATCATGAAAGTTCCATGAGTCTGGAAGACAACGCCTTGACCCTAATGTCGTACTTCCCCCGCGACAGTGGCAAATCAGAGGTTGTGATGAGCGGTGCGTTCGACATACGCTTGACCTATGGCGCGTGTCTCCAGCCTGTGAATCATCATTTTTGCCAATTTGCTCACGGCAAGGGCTTAAGTGTGGCCCTTCGCGCTGATGCTACGCTGGTCGTCTACACTGATGGCATCCCCGTGAAGGAATTCCAATCGGTAGCGGACATGGTAAACTATCCCTTCAATATTTTGGTATTGAAGAGAGGGGAGAAGGAGTTGGATGTTTTACTCTCTCTTATGGACAATCGCACACAAGTTGGTCAAGAGGATTGGTGGATGACGGGAAAGGCCATGACCTTGGATCTATTCCTGATACTTTGACCATACACCATGGTTCATGGATATATGGTTTCGACCCGTCATACCCCACCTGATATTGTCCTCAAGGCGTGCGACTTCTGATGTTAGCCTTGCTCAACCTATGTCGCCGTATACGAGCGTTATTATTCAAGATACTTGTTACGAGTCTGGCTTTAAGGGAGGTCTCTACGTTGAGCCTGCTGTGCTCTTGATATACAGTTGATCAGGCTATCATAGCCTGGCTATGTATCCGCATGACTCATGTTCATGCCGTGAACCTTCATAGCAAGTCTTACGACTTGCCCATTCTCCTTCGGACTCTTTGATCACTCTTTGATATAACAACGGTATTATCATCTTCATTTCCAACGAGTAACTCCGAGTCTTGTATCGAACCGGAGTTGTCACTGGGAAGGGTTGTGCTCTAGCCCGCAATAGTCCCGGCTCGCAGGGGACACGACGAGGTCCGAAGAATGAGATCCTTCCCGGGTATCCACTGGATACCATCCAGCAGCCGCATACACGAGAGAGAAGCCAAGATCTTAAGCACGTACGGATGGGTTGCACAGAAATCCTTCCCGACTCTGCCCGAGCGAGGGCTGACCGCACGGAGAACAACAGCGAAGATATGAGTGGAGTCGCTTGTCTCATTTGGCCGCATTGCTACATCCCTCACAAAGCAGCAAACAGGAGCACCGTGGGCCACATGAGAGGGCTCTTTGGATGAGCTGTATAGCGTCAGCCAGCTCACTTCCTGGGACGGCGACCGGTAGCCGAAGTCCGCAGTCGGAAGCTTACCCACCGCTACTTCTGGCCAAGCTGGTCTCTTGGTATGCAAAGGCTATACCAGTAGCTGGCCAGAACACTAGGCAACTAATGCCAGCCTTATGCTGTCAGCATACAACCGTCGTGATACGACGCTCTATGACGTAGCCGCCCCGCACCGTAGAGAGGACCATCCATGAAGACGCTGAGGTCCAAGTGTAGACAGAGAAAAGTAACTGGGTGAATCTGGCCGCCTGTGCCATTACCCGGCAGTGTCGATTCGACACCGCATGAGCGCGGAAGATTACCCTCCAGACATTGATACCCGAGTCGCGGGAAGATAAGCAGTGTGGGATGGGCGACTCGACACCCATCGAGGCCCCAGTCGACAGCTAACGAGGAGCAGCGTCGTCCAAATCACAGGATTTCTCCTGAAGAAGGTACGGTCCCTCAAAGACGGCAGACGACCGCGCAGGGGAAAATAGAGGGATCAGACAGGACCTCGTCTCTCTCGCTACCACAACACTTCTCTGCTGTGATTCATCTGGCACAAGTAGCGATAGACTCAGGAATAGGCAGAAAAGAAACGGTGACAAAGAGTGAACGATTGAGAACTCAGGCAGATGATCACGAACCAACTCTTCCAACCTCAGACGAATAAGCCAGGAGACCACAGGACCTTTCGGCATCAGCTTGGTCAACTCGTAGGCTCGACGTATGCTCCCAATGCAGACATAGACTCCAGTCAAGAACGGAATTGATGCGCAGGAGAAGTGGTCCCTGAAAGTCAAATATGAGGTTCCACTTGCCGGTTCGCCAGAGCCGGATTGGCCCGAAAAAACCCTAGGATGGCAGGCCGCAATCATTGCAGCCGGTGCATGCCATGCAGGGCGTGGTGTTCGAGTCAAATCGGAGTCAGTATTGGCGTCGCCGATACTTTGTTCAATATACAATCAAGTTCATGGTACTACTTTTCATCATCAATAGATAACCAACGTTGATTCAGAGTGTCGCGCGTGGAGGTACCACTACGACGATCCGAGCAGTCGCCTCCAACGGTGATTCTATGACAGAATTCTTGTCTGTCCTGACTTTGCTTAGCCTTTTATAGTCGATCTATACGTGTACGGTCTGTGGCTAGTTCATGCCGCACAAGGTTGTGCGGAATCTTGTTCATCGGTAGCGCTTTACGTGAAGTACGCGAGTTGATCGATACTAGTAGAGCAGGAGGGCTCCGGGATGAGGGAGGCTCCGGGGAGACCTTTTCCTTTAGTAACATCAGCATGTGATTGGACTTTGATGGCAAGCTAAAAACATCTTCTGATGACAAACTCATCATCAAGCGCAGATGCAAGTATTGGGTTTCTCACCGTGGGTGAATGGCTCGACCACGAGGACGTAACAAGAGGGAAAAGTGTTACTGCTCCCACCCATCGTGCGCGATTGCATGTGAATAGCTAATCATCCATCCCTCCGAAGAGATTAAGACTCGTGTTATCGACTTTGAATCACGACCAAGCAACAGCTTCACTGCATGCGAAACAGTGGCACGAATCACTTGATGATTGGGTCGCAGTGATCAATATATTCTAGATCTAGTGCTTAGTTTAAGTCATTGAGTACTTCAGTGTAGCCGTACTGGTTCCCCGTATCTAATGATGTTGAGGGTGTACTGTTTTCACAGCTTCGTTCCACCTTGCATGGCTCTCCCATCTACCTATATCGTTGTAATTTTCTTGTTTGCAACTTTCCCATGGCTGTCAGCGGCCTATGAGGGGCCTCGCGGTATGTACTGTGCTGAGAAGGATGCTCCGTCCAAGCTTATTATGACGTTCAGACCGACCAGATACAAGTGGCAATATAGGTGGACCTTCGGTAATTTTAAATTTTATGGACTAACGGAGAACAATACCCTCGCAGCATTTGAAGATAACCAACTGAGGTATTTATCGTCACCGGTTGAATCACCAGATATGCTGGACTTACGGCTACCGGAAACCTATCGAGTTAAGGCATTCGCTACCTCCATGGGTCTGGGCGTCAAAACCTTGACCCGTATGTTGTACTTACCCCGCAGCCACGGCCAATCAGAGATTGTGATGAACGGTGAGCCTGAGATACGCTTGACCTTTGGCGCGTGTCTTCAGCCGGTGAATCATCATTTTTGCCAATTTGCTCACAGCAAGGGCTTAAGTGTGGCCCTTCGCTCTGATGCTACGCACATGGTCGTCTACAATGATGCCATCCCCGTGAAGGAATTCCAATCGGTAGCGGACACAGTGAACTATCCCTTCAATATCTCGGTATTGAAAAGAGAGGAGAAAGGGTTGGATGTTTTACTCTCTCTTATGGACAATCGCACACAAGTTGGTCAAGAGGATTGGTGGATGACGGGAAAGGCCATGACCTTGGATCTATTCCGTGATACTTTGACCATACACCATGGTTCATGGATACCTGGTTTCGACCCTTCATATCCTACTCCTCCGGATATTGTCCTCAAGGCGTGCGACCTCTAATGTTACGAGCCTTGCTCAGCCTATGTCGTCGTATACGAGCGCTATTATTTAAGAAACAGCGTTATTATTCTGGCTTTTGCAGAGGTCTTTATGTTGAGGCTGTCCTTAACATACAGTCCGTCGGGAAACGCACTCGCATGCCGCATTGTTCATGGCAAACTTGCGAGTTGTCCATTCTCTTTGATCCATAGAACAACGCTGTTATCATCTTCATTCTCGCTCAGTAACTTCGAGTCTTGTATCGAACCTGAGTTGTTACTGTCAGTGATTACCTGGGAAGGATTGTGCTCGAGCCCCACGCTACTACAAAGACGTTTACCTTTTCGGTGCTGATTCAGCTACCGCATAAGCAATCGGCCAGTCAGTGTGGATCAGTTAGGATTCTTGACTCAACGGCGTAAGCTATTTAATTCCTTTCTTACTACACCCCTCCACATATTCCTAGCATATCCGGCTTTTGGACTCGTGCACAGCCACCACAACGAGTGTCATCTTGCGGCACAGGGAGGTATGTAATTGTGCTTTACCTGATATGACCCCCAAGTTTCAGGGCCTAACTTTTCGTGGTTAGTGAGAAGTCGAAGACCGGTAAAACGTTTTCTCCACATATTCTTAGCATGCACGTGTTAAAATTGCGCCTCAAAATACCAACTTTTACTCGGAGAGTATATCTATAACTCCGGTCCTGATCTAATGCTATACATCAACAGGAAGAGAATCGTTCATGATGGTATCCCTCCATGTTTCACTCTCATATTTGGATAACGCATTGCCGTATGGCATACGGACCACATGTGATCACTATTGCTATGAGAAATGAGAAATCTTTCCACGAAGTGTACATCTCTGCTATAAAGACTATCAAGGAAATAGTCTTTCAGCAAAAGTGGTCATCAGTATGAAAAGACTTCCCTCTAAAGAGTAACGATGCCGCTTGAATCGATCCCGTACAGAGTAGGTTCGAAGGAGAGGGTTTCCCATCCGTTCGAATTTCACGCGGAGCGCTGATTCATCGAAGACAGGACCTGGACGGGATCCATCCTTGTTGTCACCGAGAAACACATTCAACATAAAGTCAACTCCTTCCATCGTATTCACTTCGCAGGCCTTCGAAATATCTTTGCTTTCGATTTGAACTTCCTCCAAGTGCGCTTGCCTCGTCGTCACCACACCCACTGCCAGCCAGGTTAGTCGCTGTGCGTCGGCATTGCTCAGCTCGCGGAGTTCACGCCGTAAATCTCCCTCTAAGTTTCGATGAAAGACACTCCTTTTCGATCGCACAGGAGTTGGCGTATCGTTAGATGGACGTTGTGCATCTCCCACATAGTTCTTCGGCCCGGCTCGAGGACAA
>NW_003209875.1:39836-47925 GCF_000006405.1 Perkinsus marinus ATCC 50983
TCGATGCTTAGAGCAATCCACGTGCCCGGTGCGGATACACTGCGGAATCTGAAACCATCGGATACGTCGGCGCCGATACTCATCTTGCGCACTCATCGTTCGTAGGCTCATGTTAACCGCGGTGACCGCTGTGCACAACGGCGGTGATCACTGATCAGGTAGGTTCCCAGGTAACAGCACACATACACAAACACGTGGCGCGAATCATCGAGGCTAGCACAATAGACAGCAAACAGCCAATACCATAACAAAAGTACAGTAAATACAAAAGTAAGTAGGGGACAAATCAACCATAGCGGCCAACAGGTCTCCGTGCAACGCGCCGAAGCGCACACCGCGGAGTTCGTTGAGTTGATAGCACTCAAAAAATGGAGGACCCGGGGATTGAACCTTGGACGACTGGACCCCGCGTCCCGTCTGTATATGTGAGGTTATCATTAGGTTCGTTAGCCCTTTTGGTTAGACGTGAATGACCACCTCCGAAATATTATGATGAAATTGTTTCACCTAGGACGGCGATGTTTTCACTTGAACTCCCCGACATGCGCATTGTCGTATGCGTGTACAACTCACCACTGATTTGCTCGTATCTTGACGAGCTTTGGTCAAGTGGTTGGAACTGTTGATGAACGTTTGAAGCGCGGTTTGTATAGTAGCTCATGTCAGACGTGTATAATGCAGAAGGAAAGAATGACAAGCACTCTCCACCATTCGACATCCATACGGCCACAACCCCATCGAGGGGATGTAGATCCTCTCCCTGAAGAGGCTCCTTCCCCTCCCTCTTGTCCATCTGGGCTAGAGTCTTTCAAGAGCTGCCAAACAGTAGAAGCTCATCATGCCGAGATGCTACATAAATGGGCTGATGCCACCGATTGGGGACTCTCAATGACTGAGAAGGTAACTCAATCTTTATTATTCAGCTGCCAGCTATACTACAGCTTTGGGGGTTGATACTGATAACAAAACTATACAGTTCTACATATTCTTAGTCGAGTCTAGTTCGAGTTGGACCAGCACTCGACGATTCAGCTTTAGTATTGTCGATCGCTGACAGAAGATACTCCGGCGTGTATGAAAAACATCAGCCTTTGGCATGGCTGCCCCACAGGCAGGAGTGGACCTATTCACAGAGGCATTCCATACTATATTTTCTTGAAATTGGTGTTGCTTCGATCGTCTCGGCGGAATTGATACACATGGGATGTGACATATCTTGTGCGAGTGGCATAGCTGCCCCTCGGGGCGGATCGCCTACTTCATGCTTCTGTGAGCTTGATTGTTTTTGAGGGTATCTTCAAGTGGCATAGCTGCCCCCCTCTGTAGTTTGAAACGACTTTTCAGTTCACACGTCACTCTCTTTCTATTGTATTCCTTGTATTCTATTCTATTTCTTTGTATTCTTTTGCAGTATCCTCGAATTTCTCTGGGGCCGATATGCCTTAGGTTCTCTGAAATATCCAGATTTGTATGTGCTCATGGTCTTTTTCAGGCAGTAGCTCGACATGATGCACCGCCACAGCTCACCAAGAAGATGTCTCGCGGCAGCTCATGGATACCTCATAGGCATCATCATAAGGATGATGTACATGTGAATGAGACCAAGAACGCTGTTGCCATGCAAGTTGACAATGATGATCCCGACTGCAGTATGAGCGTCGACTGTGAATTTAATAAGGGTCAGACTGACCTCATTCAGAATACTCTTTGATCGGGTCGGTTCAGGTCTGCTGAAGGGCCAAATAATGATTGAGGGTATGAACGTACCGTATTTATTCCAAGTAGCAGCTAGCTGGGAGATGGACTTGGCGCCTTGTAGGAACCGTCGTGGGTCATCTCTCCCTCGACTTTGCCAACTCAGTATGGTTCCCAATGCTCGAAACTGTCGACAAAGTAGCCGCGTTTCCTCCCAATGGTGACAACTCTACACAGCGGAGTCGAGATAAAGAACAGGAGTGGATGTCCGATGTAATATTATTGACGATGCTCTCCTTCCCTGAGTACCCGCTTGATTCCAGACACCAACTAGCAGCACTCGAGGAAGCTCCAGTGAAGTTGACTCGTCGATCTTCACTCATCCAGCGCCTAATCGTCCTGTCATATTAGATGAGATGATGACCCATCTGTTTGCGGTGCCACCAGTTCCAGCCATCAAGGGAGTCGACTCGTATTCCCATCGGTATTACCTTTGTCACGGAATGGTCGATTTGATATTATCTCTCTGCCTCAGAACTCTTTATTCGTGGTCTCCCAAGTGCACACCAACTCCAGGGTCGTTAATGATTGATTACTCCCCACCATTGGATGCTAAGTCATGGAAAGGAGTTCAATTGGATGACCCTGCTCGTCGGGTACTATACCTGGGAGGGGCTCTCATTAGTACACTGCATTTAATCCGAAAAATTGGAAATTCCATGGACTTGATCTAACGTTGGACTTTCTCATGTACTCGTTTGAAGGTCTTCCATGCAGAAGATTGGATGGTACCATAACTTACACTCTTTGTAGGTATTTCGGACTGAACAAAAAGCCACGGCGGTTTACGTTAGGCCGTCGTTGAAGGATCCTGAGCGTCGTAGTGATGTGTAAGTTTATCATTCACTGTATTTCTGATGCAATTGATGATTATAACTGGTCCGATTAGCACACCTCGAAATCGTATAAATAATGATAGTTCCCGCTCACACGTCATGAGTACTCGATGCGCTTACTGGTTGAAGAAGCTTCTTTTCAGGTTTGTCAGCGTCTTAGCAGATCCTGGGGTCCCTACCTGGTTGGTACCCAATTCTCTGGTAAAGTGGATACTACGTCTCGGCGCACGAGGTTTTGTCGATAAGGTTATGTCAGTAATGACCGGCTGCACTGATGATCCAACGTGAGTGATCAAGGGTCAGGGTTTCCTCTCGTGAGCATAGAGAAGTTTCGTTCTTATTAAGTTGTTATCGATTGGCTGCTACTTTGTTGGTGTCAGGCATCGTTACGCTGTACGAGTAGCTGAGAGATATGAGGAACTGTACTGGAAGTATGCCTATTACGGTTTCTATCCACCAGAGGCTGTAGTGTCCAGGAAGGCTCGAGAGCATCTGTTCATGAAAAGGCATATTAAAAGCATATGTGAGTATAGGCACCCAATACTACATAGAATTGTCTCATGTCAGGCGGGCAACGTGGCGACGGGCCGCGTAAGTCTGCTTGCGTCGATGAGAAAACCCCAGCGGCTATGAGTGAGGTATCTCGTGGTCGACCACCTTTGGATCCTACAATTAAGAAGCGACGAGAAGGCTCGACTGCAGTTGGTCTGAGGCCTCGAAAAGACATGGGACATCGTTCGTCTACTAGTACTGATACAATGCTAGTACAGAGTAAAATGTTCTCGTTGTTGAAAGCATTATTCATCATTATAGCTGTGTTTTGGGCAAGACCTTTGTTAAAGTCGATGACCCTCTTGTTCGACAAGCATTAATATTAGTACTCCGATTCAGCTGTCGAACTTCATGTCACACATTTGTCGTCACGTTAGGAAGCACTTCAGAACACAATCATTATCTTTGTCATTTTCTGCTCACTCTTCTCACATCTCATCAACACTACCAAGTCACTCTGGAATCGATCGTCACTATCGATATTCCTCTGGACTGCAGTCTGGTATTTCGCAGAACTAGAGCGAGCTATGTCTCGTGCTCTTATCATTCTTGCTGGCGTCCGCGGCCTATGCACTATCATATTCTATGTGCTTATTCGCCACAATGAGGCGATCTATTCTCTCCCGTCTGAGTCATCGTCTGTTATCGGTAGTATAGGTAGCCATCCTCAAGCACTGTAAATCATTGACTGCTATATGCTGGGGAAGCTAGTCCGGTTAGATTGCTATTATGTTCTCCATAGTTTGATTGTTTCCATCCGTTAATTGAATATGAGTTAGTCTCAGTAGTACATCAATGACCATCGAGAACGCTCATGTAACCATAGTGTCGATGTCGTACTACGACTGCATACGGTTAGTTTAACCGTGATTGACCACGTTACTACCACTACGACTGATAAGTACGTCCATCAGCCTATCAGCGGTTGAGCGTGTTCGGATCATTTTGGACCATCTATTCTCACCCTGTCGTGCAGTAAAACCATCAAACTTACGTTTATCCAATTCGTACTGTCAATTGCGTAGTAACCGACCACAACACTACTCCTCCTGTTGACGGAGGCAGTACTGGCTGCTTGTTCTCGGTTCCTTATTCGATGTCTACATACTAGCGAAAAAGTGAGATAACCAGATTGTGTTGCACAGTGCGCGGTTCTCGAGGGTCGAGGAGCTGTTGCGATCAGTCCTCTCTGAGTCTGCTGACATATCACTACTAGACTCAACACTAGTCATCAGAGAAAGTAGCATTTCGTTAATGGAAAAGCTAGAGAACCAAGGTCATCAGAAGTGTGTTATCTAGGACAACACAATTGGAGACACAGTTGTGACACAGTAAGGAGCAGGTTTTGAACCTGGGTCGTACGGTGAAGGTGAGACATCGCACCGTGCGATTCTCACGGCAGCGTTGATCTGTGACCCTAAGCGCTCGGGCCTTGGATTACTTATTTCGCTAGCCTCGCTGCATCGTGTCACGAGGTGTAGTTTTTCGTATTTTGAATTGTGGTTGTATACTTGTAGTTGCTGAGGTGTGCATGCGATTGCTACTTTGCAGGGCTGAAAGCAGCACGTACACAAGAGTGAGTTCGTGAACTTGAAATTTCAGCATTCGTCTAACCCGCTATATTGAAAAGAGTTAGGGTGCCAGACTGTAATACACCGCCGATACTTCGTTTGATTGTATACCACCCTTTTCATCATTAATCGAGTATCAACGTTCATTTGGAGGTGAAAGTGTTACTGCTCCTATCCATTGTGTGCGATGGGACGTGTATAGCTAATCATCTATCCCCCCGAAGAGATTAAGACTGAGATCTTTACAACCCTTCTGACTCGTGTTATCGACTACGCGTTACGACCAAATGGCAGCTCTACTGCATGCGAACAACACACTAGTGCTACTATATCACAAACAGCGTGTTTGCTCGGCATTCGGTCACCAGAGCCGGAGTCCTTTTCGTTAATACTGACACGTACGACCCAACCGTCACACCAATCATTTGATGGTTGGGTCATAGTAATCGCTTATGCAGGCAATGTTCCCCCAAGCATCTGTACTGTGCTTAACATGTTCGAGATCTAGTGTCGAGCTTAACTCACTGAATACCTCAGTGTAGTCATATGGGTTTCCCGTATCTGATGAGGTTAAGGGCCCACTGTTTTCACAGTTTCGTCTCGCCTTGCATGGCTGCCCTATCTACCTATCTCGTTACCTTCTTGTTTGCCACTATCTCGTGGGTATCAGCGGTTTATGAGGGACCTCGCGGTATGTATTGTGCTAGGGAAGATGCTTCGTACAAGCTCATTATGGCGTTCAGACCGACTGATTACGAGTGGAAGTACAGGGTGGCCATCGGTAATTTCAAATTATATGGGCAGACGAAGAACAATACCATCGCAGCTATCGGAGATAACCAAATGAAGTTTTTAGCGTTTCCACTTGAACGACGAGGTCGGCTGAGCTTGAGACTACCGAATACCTATCAAGTGGAAGCCTTCGCTACTTCCATTGGTTTGGACGTCGAACACTTGATCAATATGTTGTACTTACCCCGTGATAGTGGCAAATCGGAGATTCACATGAACACTGCGTCCATTGAACTGATACACTTAACCTATGGCGCTTGTCTTCAGCCTGTGAATCATCTCTTTTGTCGATCTGTTCCCGGCGAGGGCTTAAGTGTGGCCCTTCGCTCTAACGCTACACAAATGGTTGTCTACAATGATGGCATCCCCGTGAAGGAATTCCAATCGGTAGCGGACACAGTGAACTATCCCTTCAATATCTCGGTATTGAAAAGAGAGGAGAAGGAGTTGGATGTCTTACTCTCTCTTATGGACAATCGCACACAAGTTGGTCAAGAGGATTGGTGGATGACAGGAAAGGCCATGACCTTGGATCTATTCCGTGATACTTTGACCATACACCATGGTTCATGGATATATGGCTTCGACTCATTATATCCTACCCCTTCGGATATTGTCCTCAAGGCATGCCAATCCTAATCTTACCGGCCTTGCTCGTGCTACTTCGTCGTGTACGAGCGTGATTATTCAAGATACAGCGTTTTGACCCTGGTTCCCAAGGGGGTCTCTGTGTTGAGACTGCTGTTCTCTTGACATACAGTCCATCGGGCTATGTTTTCGCATTCCCCATTGTTCATGGCAAACTTTTGACTTGTCCATTCTCGGTCAAACTCTTTGATTCATATAACAAGAATATTATCATCACCATTTTCAATCAAGAACTTCGAATTTTGTATTGAACCTGAGTTGCCATTGGGAAGGAACGTGCCTGAGCCACAACGCTACAAAGAAACGCCTGTTCGGTGCTGATCAATTACATCATGGCTCATGGCTCAAGAGCCAATCGGCCAGTCAGTGTGAATCGAGCAAGATTCTTGACTAAACGGCGCAAGCTTCTTCTGAAAAAGTCGAAAAAGTCTTCCATTTCTTTGTTAGTATTCAGGCCAAAGTTACGGTCGTAACCCGGTTCATGCAAAGAGAAGAGCCCTACTGTAGGGCCCCTACAGACTCAGTCTCTACTTTTCATTCGAGATTTTAGGAGTTACATGCTGTAGCTCCCCGCCATAGTCTACAGCGAGTCGCAACCGTGTTTCTCCTAAACGAGTCTATTCTCAGGAGGCATGAGGCGTGAGCTTGTGAATTTTACAATGTTAACTTGAGTGTTCCTTCGCTGCAATGACATAGACAGTATGGCGATAATTCATGCATTCAAAATCATATAAGACAAGAACAGATGTGAACTATCGACTCTCAAGAAATGGGATCGGAAGCAATCTTTTCTTGAGCAATATCCAATGGATTGAGAGAAAATCCATTAGAAGTCAGTAAGATACTCCCAATTATATCCGTCGCGATAGTAGCAAGGTTGATCACCGCAATAACAACCCTGCAGTTCCTTTATTGTCGATTATTTGACTGACAATGACACCCAACACGGCATCGTTGAACAGAAATATTTTTCATATTATACTCACGACAAGACATAGTGCTGATAAGGCGTCACCACAATCGGATATCGCACTATCGATACGCAATCATGTGAATTACACTATAAAACACATCCTTAACCGTACAACACACAGCAAATAGCAACAAAACATTTGTATGGATAGCGAGACGAAGTCCATACGTAAGGACTTGTGAAGTAACAGAGAGAAAACCGTCAAGCGAAGATGAGCAGAATACATCAATTATACTCGTCTATCGGCATTATTAACTAGCGGCTCATAGACTTCGGATTTGACTGTAACCCGATGGGGACGAGCACTGTTGGATATTGACGATAGAATGGAGTTGGGCGAGTCGTCCATAACGAATGGCTTCCGTTCGAGAGGAGTACCAGCAGACATCGACATGGACATGGGAGCCCGAGTTGGATTCACCTGAAAAGCATAAGCTACCTAAGCTCACTGAAAGGGAAATAAGATACTTACCTTGTTGGGACCGGCAAGCCCGAATGGAAGGCGTACGATGTTGTCATAGACGAGCACACCGTAAACGAGTAGGACGAAACCAGCGAGTTGGATGAGCGAATACGGCGTTAAGGGCTCACCGAAAGAGTGGTCGTCACTCATGTAATACCTGTGGATTGATAACAGTAATGAATATGCGATCAAACGAGGAGTGAATGAGGTAGTGATATCGCAATCATTTCGAGTCACTTTTTTCGACTTCTACCAAACGCCGCATGGTTGAATCGATTTTGCATACCATTCATTCCGCAACTTGCCCTGAATATTACATTATAACAGAACAGAGCCAGATAAGAATAGTCCTAGTAGAATCAAGCATAGTGGTATGGATAGCAGAGGCAGAGTTAGTAACGTTAACAGCGCAGATATTATAGGCGAAAGTGTTCAAAGCATAGCCGAGGACACCACCAAGGACTATCTTAGAGTTGCCCATCATCGCAAAGGCATCCCA
>NW_003209875.1:48025-54963 GCF_000006405.1 Perkinsus marinus ATCC 50983
ACGACGTATTGAGAGGCGCACACGACTTGGCTGCCGATGATGAAACAAATACCGGTTATAACTTCACCAGCAGAAAAACTAACAGCTTGGGAGTCCCTCGAGAAAATCGAGGAAGACCCGACCAAACCGAGAGCGACTACACAGATGATGACGCCAGCCCAGTGGTTTCGGTACATTTTACGTTTGAGAAAAAGCACTGACAAGGCGGCTGAAAAAACTATAATGCTTCCCTTCAGCATTTGAAAGACAGAAACTGGAGTGTAGACCAGACCAACAGCTTGGAAGGATGTACCGACGAGATCAAAACATGCCGGGAAGAAAATGGCTAACCATGTCTTGCGAGTTGGATATGAATACGATCTGCTGGACATCCTGCGTACAGCTAGGGCTCGGAAGTAGAAGACCAGCAATGCCAGGAACATACCAGAAAACATCATCAGTGACATGAACCATGGCTTGTTGAATAGGTGGACGCCGTATTGAGGGAGACCGATGGCGAAGCTCTGGAAAGCAAGCTTCTCTGAAATTGATTGCCCTGAGCCAACGATGAGACCGAGACCGAATGCTAATCCCAAGGTCGACACAGCCATAGTAAAACACTCAGTATGGGAGACTGACTGAGAAGTAAGTACTGTAGAGTTGGCACGCCTAGCTTCGTCACCGTCACGCGCCACGAATTTAAAACCTGGCAAATTCGTGTGAATTCGACTTTGGATATTCTTGTACACTAAATTTTACTTGAATTCACTCAAATGGAATGCGCAGATTTAGACCATTTTGGTGACATCTCTAAATGACCTACCACATATGGGCGTCCCATACCTCACTTGTGCTGGTGATCGACCATGACGGATATGAACAAAACTCCACCGGAGTGCGGATGTTAAAGATGATTTTGGTTCGCATTGTTCTACACTGCGACAGTTTTACTATTAGGCGAGCGAGTATATGTACGAATCTCTACAGTGAGAAATGTCGAAGATACCAGTGGCTTCTAAGACCTCCTTGTACAGTCTCTAGTAGTTGAGGAGTTTGGCAAGATGGCCGACTTCGGTACAATACCACAGCTTGTTTATGCACTGAAGGATGTCCGAATTTGAGCTGTTTTAATTAGACAACGCAATTTAGGGAAGATTCTCACAACTTGTCATGGATGTTACGGGGTATCCCATATCTTACCTCTCACTAACATCTGGACGAACCTTCCAGGCACAGACAGTCATACGGATGTCGCCATCGTGTTGTGTTCGACTATCATCAGCCCAATACTAGACAGTGTACTCGACGGTTTCACTTGGACTGGAGACCTCTAGGCCTCGATTGAGTCGCTCTATCCAAGAGAGCTGCTACTTCTGTGACCTCTCACAACCATCGGCAAGAATTAATGTTTTCCAACCCTTATGAATTTCTAAACGGATGATGCCGACTGTGGTTGTGAGGTTGACGACACAAAAGGGGACAACTGGTCCATAGGTCGCTGTAGCGTAATCCACAAAGACTCTTGTGGCAACTTCTGTCTACATAATTCATGATGTTGGGAAGAGCCATTCCTTCACTTGATATGTACACTGCTCTTTCAAATGATCACAACTGCGTTTCTGTTTCATTGCAGAAGAGGCCTTGTCGATTTTGCTGTAGACGCGTATGTTCGGTTAGGTTTGAGATGAACATCGATTCGTAATATCACTGAGGTTGATTGTTATCTTCGAATGCGTGGAGGATATCTCATGTTTCCTCATGTCGCATACCTCCCGCACGCACGCACACGAATCTTTCGTATGCGTTCACACTGTGATGTGTGGCTCATATGTAGGTCTATCACTTGCATCTTCAATCTTGGTTCTGTAGTAGACTGTCCCTACTTTTCCTCTGAACAACATGGTTAACCCTCGCGCTACCTTCAACACTACTGCTGGCAGCTTCACCATCGAGCTGTACATGGATAAGGTAGGCGCATTTGTTCTTCTTCCATGGAGGATCATTTATGCTTCATTCAGATGCCTATAACTGCGTCCAACTTCATCGACCTCGCCAAGACCGGCTTCTACAATGGTCTTCATTTCCATCGAGTCATCTCCGGTTTCATGATCCAGTTTGGCTGCCCCCACTCGAAGGACCCAAGGAGCTCCAGAGCTGGTAACATCTCGGTGCATTGTTAGCGTTGCGAATATAACCAGCTCTTTTCAGGCACTGGTGGCCCCAACGGTGGCACTAAGTTCAACGTTCCTGGCAAGGGAGAGATTACCAGAGATATGGGTGGCAACATCCCCGATGAGTTCAGAGAGCCTGGCTGTCCCCATCTGTCCAACGAGGTCCGACCATACCTAGATTCGCCGTGATAGATGATATCCGGGGTCCTCAGGTCGGAACCCTCTCTATGGCCAACACTGGCCGTCCCAACAGTGGTGGCAGTCAGTTCTTCATCAACGTAGCTCACAATGAGTTCCTCGATTTCTGGAGGAACGATTTGGCTCCCAGTCAGCATCCCGTATTCGGCAAGGTTGTTGACGGTAACATACTCGGTTTAGTGGATTTTACACAATGCTCATTCGTCGGTCCTCAGGTATGGATGTCGTGATGAATATTTCCAAGGCTCCCACTAACAGCAATGACAGTCCTAGGACTCCTATCATGGTCAACTCCATCACCGTACAGGGTGCCTAAATTTGACTACTAAGCTGGATTGTTGATGCTTGTGTGCTATCAATACTTCCACTCTTACTCGAATATGATGATGAGAGGTGGTGATACTGGTGGAGTGTCACCCCTACCAAGGTGAACTAGACTTTCCTAACCCAATCTAGTTTGGTTTTTACTTGCGTCTTGAGTTTGTTTATAGGGTATGGGGTCAAAGTTTGACCGTCAAACTGAAAAAAAGCTTGGTCATTCCACGGGTTGGGAAGAAATTTCATCTCGTTTGATATGAGGGAACTTTTTGTGGTCAGTGTGTTGCTTGTCCTTGAGGACTTATTAACCAGTAATATAACCATTAACGACATGCTTCACGAGTGACCAACTTATAGGTCGGGATATTTTCCGAGGAAAGGTCAGATATTCCTTCCGTTCTTGTGCTCACGATTTGGTTGGGGATAAGACCTGCTGCATCATGGGTTGAGAGTATGTTAATAAAATTTCGGCCTGATCAATTAGAATGTATCGGTATCTGTGGCATATACGATTTGCTCTCGTTACCCGTAGCATACACATCACGGGGTTAAGCTGCCAGTCCCGAACCATTCGATCCAATGCGTGCTCTTAGAGTCTCAGTCTCGTCATCAGCGATGTGTTGTAGCAGCGTAGGTTGGTCGTATGCTCCATAGGAGGATAGGTGTAGCACAGTGTGGGAAAATGTGCACATGTGTGGCCGATGATATAACTTCATCGAGGTAAATTCGGGAAATTCTCTAATTTGTATAAACGCCTATAATAGGTGAGGGAACCCCTGACTCAGTCCTGAGATCAGTTGAGGAAAGCAACCATATACTCCAACACCGGTGAAGCAGGGACGTAGTGATAACCATGACGAAACGATCCATGTCTTATTCGCTATGCCACCCCTTGTCCGTGTAACACAAAGGGACATCTCAATTACATCCTATGCGCTTATCCGTTCGTATATCAACGCATGAGCGCTCGATGATACACAAGGCTGCCTTCGATGAATGCCCTTCACGTACTCTCTTTTGTTTAGTCTTCAAATGTGCGGGGACAATGAATGTATACACAGTGATTAGCTCATGTGTGCATTGAAGAGCGTTACTGTAATCCACGACGTTCATCAATTCTCGCAGTGAGCGGAGTTGGGACATGTTCCCTGAACCCGTCCACTCAGTAACTCGAGAATGCGTTTCCATACGGACCACACGTGATCACTATTCCTATGGAACATGAGAAATCTTTCCTCGAAGTGTACATCTCTGCTATAAAGACTGTTAAGGTGATAGTCTTTCAGCAAAAGTGGTCATCAGTATGAAAAGACTTCTCTCTACAGAAAAACGATGCCGCTTGAATCGATCCCGCACAGAGTAGGTTCGAAGGAGAGGGTTTCCCATCCGTTCGAATTTCACGCGGAGCGCTGATTCATCGAAGACAGGACCTGGACGGGATCCATCCTTGCTGTCACCGAGAAACACATTCACCATAAATTCAACTCCTTCCATCGTACTCACTTCGCAGGCCTTCGAAATATCATTGCTTTCGATTTGAGTTTCCTCCGAGTGCGCTTGCCTCATCGTCACCACACCCGCTGCCAGCCAGATTAGTCGTTGTGCATCGGCATTGCTGAGCTCGCGGAGCTCACGCCGTAAATCTTCCTCTGAGTTTCGAGTAAAGACACTCCTTTTCGATCGCACAGGGATTGGCGTGTCGTTGAATGGACGCTGTGCATCTCCCGCATAGTTCTTGCGGCCCGGCTCGAGGACAACGTCGAAGAAACTCAGAAGAGCCTACCACACCAACGACTTCCTCTGTAAAACACAACTTTCACCTGTCCTTACTCGAGTATCCGGCGAGCATCGATCGAAGGTATCAGAAGATATCCAACCCCACATCGTACAATAACATGGTATGAAATACTTCGAGAACGGTGATAAGAGTCTTTGCCTACGGAAGACATGTCCCAGAAAGCTGAGTCTTCGAAAAGGAACACCTCAGCATAACATCATGCAACAGTGCCACAAGTGTATGAGTGATACTCATATTATCGAGATCCAAGAGGACGGGTCTGCTCGGGCCCTCAGAGCAGACACCAGTCGTGAGGATGGTCTCAGCTACAACGGCAGCTGCCAGGCTTCCACTGAGCTCACATGCTGGCTCACTGCAGCAGGTACTGACAAGCAGCACTCGGTGAAATGATAAGAGATAGATTGTAAATATCAGCCGGCAGCGAATCGCTGCTGTTTGGAGTCTTCACATGTCCATACAGGCCCGACCTGAGGATCTTTCTGAGTTGATCCCTCGGATGTTTCTGTTCATGCGCCTTGTACACCATGAGGCAATGACGAGGTCGACAGAAGCGTCTAGGAGCGGGGAGAACCTTCAAGGATTGCTTAGGAAAAGAACAAACAGCTTTTATAGGAACTTACGGTAGCAAATGGCTGCTGGACTTGCACTGATAGTTCTCCATCACTATCCCACGGCGCATCACCTCGAATAGGCACTTCCATCTGTAGACTGTGAACGTTACCAAACTGCCCCCCTCGCTTGTCGATATGATTGGTGTCTTCTACTATGCCAGGGAGCTCCGGTAAAGCGGTGTTCAGAAGGCTTGATATCAGAGCAATGATAGAAAGCTGATCAATACCTCGAACAGGGAAACGCGAAGTGTTGGGAGGAGGGTCGCATACAAGTATTAATTCGAAGAACATACCAGTGAACGATGATCTGCCAAGAAAGGCCGCCACAGGGTCCTCGTTAGTCCTTGGGTCAGGCAACTGTATGACCCTCTCGGCGGTCAGCGTTGGCACACTCAAACAGAGGAACTCGGGCAGCCTCCTCTTCGAACAGCTGGCTTCTTGGATGGCAGGAATCTCAAGCAGTACCATATCAAGCAACGTGCCCTTGAAACCAACCCAGCTGAAGGGCATAGCTCAACGGTGCGACAGACCTCGGTGAGCAGTGAGCTGTCTTTAGCTATCCGGAGGATCTCTCCGGCCAAAGTGACGTTGGCTGAAAAGGCGGTGCTGCCTCTGAAGGTGGCGAAGTCACTCTCGATTGACACTTCGAACTGGCAGGCAGGGATCCCAACATCAGGACAGATGAAGCTTCACCGTTTGTCGAGACTCAAGCAACTCCTCCATAACAGGCACCCGTTTCTTACAGCCGGGGCATACGAGATGTGGTGCGGCCTGAACGAGTCAGGGAAATGCTCTCCTTGATGAACGATGACCAGTTATAGTAGAGTACTTGAGGGATATTCCTTGCGAGCGGCAGAGATTCCGAAAAAGCCAAGCGCTGCTGGTGTCCACAACATGGACGGCTTGTCCTGCACCACACGTATTGATGCATCTCTGATTTTGACCGCATCACGATGCACCGACGGTATCTCCTTGGCAGACCGCATAACCTATCAATGAAGATGCACTATCAAGGAAGTCTCCTGTATTAGTCTCAATCGACGACGAGGATTGACACAATTCGCTGAGTGAGCTACAGATGACAATAGGAGATAAGGAACAATTCCCCACATAGAACTGCAGGGATGATCTATCATTCAAGGATTCGTTGATGAGGAAGCTCACCCTAGTTTGAGAAAGTTGATACCATTCTTCGGCGCGAGGGTAAAATTGATGAGATGATGAATGACTTCAACTCTACCCTCCAGGATGATCTCTTGTAAAACGAAGCCGAAGCAAACCCTGAAGTAGGTCACCTGACGTGGAGATGAGCCATAACACAACACATGCACAAACCACTCTGATGAGAGAATCACTGGAGAGAAGAAGGGAAGCAAAAGCGGGATAGAACAGCCATTTACGTACTGTTGAGATCCATCCCTCGTTGAGGATATCCCGACAGATAACAGAACACCTCAGGAGCTCCTGCATGTCCATGTTCAAGACTACCACCAATGGATACGGATCAGTCCCCGAGGTAAACCTCTCTCGGAGGTAGGGTATCAGACCTGGTGGGTACTCTCGGAATCGATGATGCAGAAAAGACATCGCCAGAGGCTCACCATTATTCTCGACAATTTTCAACATCAGCAGAGCGCTGCAGGCTTCCGTGGGAGTTATGTTCCCAAGACGGCTGGACACTCCACAACTGGCATCAGTTGTGGAGTGGACTTTCGCGGCAGTGCTACACGGTACGTCGGCATCTTCTTTAGACACTAAAAAAGTTCACCTCCCTCAAAGTGGACTTAGCGACGAGTGAATACCGTGGGACCCAGCCTGCATCGGATGGTCGCCTAGGTGGCAGGTATCAGCAGCGGAATCATG
>NW_003210092.1:0-1877 GCF_000006405.1 Perkinsus marinus ATCC 50983
GGAGGGTCACGCTCGCTTGAGCTGTATGGTTGATAGAGTGGAACTGAGGCCACTTCGATGGGAATAACCTGTAAAAACACGGCAACACATCGTCGAGATATGCTTCGCTGACGATTATCTCTCTTACCGTATCGGGATAGCAAACAGCGAGGAGCCTCTCTTCTTATTTCTCTTTCGGAGAACCTTATTTGGACAAAGTGATTCCCCGACAACCAGATTATTTCGTTTCTTCTCGACGACGAAGTCAAGATAGAAAGGCACCTCGCCTCGGGACCGTTTAGAATGCACCCGAAGATGCATTTTCCCATCGGGCATCGCAAGTTGGAACTGATTAAGACACGATGAACTATCCAACCGCTGAAGCAGATAGAAGAGATACTTCTAGCGCGTTGATATCCAGGCGTGTGCCTCCAACATTGAGCAAGTCATCGGGAACGGCTCGCGAAGTGAACTACAACCATGAAAGAGCTTAGTATAGTTCTCCAAGAGCCTCATCTCACAGTATAATGGAGTGGAGTGTCGGAGCCTATCGGAAACTCGTTGTGGATCTCAAAAAATGGAGGGGTCTGAGAATGAACCGATACCAAGCACTAGATAGCAGCAGCTAGATCTGGTAGTCATTGGAAATTTGGAACTTCAAAATGGTTATCTGCACCCACCTCGGTTAAGATCTTTGTGTCACGTCTCGTGATCATCGTTTCCACTCTTTTGTGCATTACGCGGCACAACTCCTTCGCAGCATTCCATCCAGACGTCTCTCCCAACTCGATGCTGACGTTATAGAGACGTTTCTGCAGTTGTGGATCGAGGATGTCGATTATCCTGACAATACTCAACAGTCCTGCACGCAACAGCCAGAGCATTAGGACATGAGTAGCGAACCCGGCGAGGACAACTCACCTCAACCCGAATGGGAAGAAGTAGGAGGCGCGCACACTTGCCGCACTCTTGAGGTCGGTCGCTAGTCCACCCGTCGGCTTCACGATACGAGGCGGACAACTCATCTCCCAAATTATCGGATGTTCTTCACGGGAGCCCCTCATAAGAGTTATGCTACTCTGACGGGATTTCATGACGACACCATTCTGAGATGAGAATCATCTTGCTCTATCTTGAGTGTAGCATCCCGGTCTTTGAGATCACCTCAGTTAGCCCCCAGGCACGATACATCGCGAGTAAATCATCATTTGTTGGGGTGTATAACACGGGTTGCTCTTCAATGACCTACATTGAGACGGAGTACTCGGGAGTGAGGATAATACATAGTAGAGTTACACCTACCTCTAATTTTGGCCTGTAAGTGGCCTCACATAAATGAGAGTAGTCGAGAACAGCAGTCAAGACGACAGAAAAGAGGATGTGGATGGAGGATGACATCATGGAGACCGCGGTGTGTATTACGTGTGAAGAGACTGCGAAAAGTCTCCCAACGAGGTTAACGAACGACTAGGCTCTAGTGGGCGCGAGTCGGGCATAATCCTTGTGGTCACCCAATCGGTACCACACGGGAATTGACAAACCCAATACACAGTCACGAGTACAACAGTGATATTAACATGGATTCCGAACACCTCCATCACGTTTGATGAATATATGAAAATTGACTTGTTGGGGGGTAAGGTAGGAGTCTCAGAGCTTTGTCATGCTCTCGATCTTGCTCAAAGGGTAGTCGCAGAGGGAAGCCATGAATACCTGGTTGGCGGTTAGGTCTGTTCTCGGCTCCTTCTCCTCCTGCATTAGCCATGCCGTTGCTCGGTTCACTAAGCCTGTGTATATCCAGTTTATGGCGCCCTCTGCATTGTCGAGCTTATAGGCAAACTCAGTGAATCTAGAGAGTGTATGGTATTCAGTGAATCTTCCCGGGAAATACCTGAGAG
>NW_003204956.1:0-1866 GCF_000006405.1 Perkinsus marinus ATCC 50983
CTAAGCTTGGTGTACAACTTCTCGAGTCTGCGTCGCATCTGCAAGTCTGTAATTTACATCTACACCAACGCTCAGTCTTCGAGTTGCCGGACTGTATCACTTCAGGAGAACATCAGTCTTGATGTGATAACATAGTAGCGGCACTCAGGAGGGCGACTATATTTGTTCTTCTATGGCAACTTTTTCACACTTGCACAGAATATGCAACTGATAATCCTCTTCATCATCCTTATAAGCGAATTATGTCTATGATATGCACCCTTGTAAGAGCCCTGATGCCATACCGACTGCGTTACAGCGTGAATGAATACTAGTCGTATACTATTAATAATATTGGACTCTTTATGCCTTTTCCTCCGCAGCTCCGACGCGTTCCTGATGGGCAGATCTTTCAGAACACACATTTCCCCAAACTCGTCAGTGTAGAGAAGACGATAAGTAACACCTCCCAGTTGCTCGGGCCAAACCTCCTCGATATACCTCCCCAACGCTCCAGAAGCTGAAAAGCGAGTTCCACGCGCACACCAAACACTTCGTCTCCTAAATGGAATTTCACACACAATTCACTTGACATATTGAGAACGAAGGAGAGTTTTTTTGATTAATGAAAATCAGATTGAAAAGCAGCTACTCCACATCAAACGATCTACATGCAGGGTTAGCATGTAATTCGATTGTTCCGGCACTGAATGTTCGAATCTTTCGCCGAACTTTTACAGCCCAACACAAAGCTGAAGATTACACACTATCAAGCTGCGCAATCGCTGTCGCTGGCTTCGCGGGAGTTCTAGCGAATGAAGGGATGTTGTTTCTGATGGGAATTGTTCTATCAGTAGCTCATTTTAGCTGTAGTGGCCTTTTGAGGGCGATAGAGTTTTTTGGGGGGCGAGATGTTATCGTTGATTTGAGAGTTTAGAGGATTATCATCTGTGGATCTGCTGGGTCATGTTTATGTTGGTGATTAGATTATTTGTTTTTGAATTATGTCAAGTCAAATCTGTTTGAAGCTTCACTTAGACTCGGAAATTCTCCGTGTGAGAGCTCCTGTGGACAAATGCCAGAAGGTTGACGACATTTGCAACTATGTTGAAATGGCATGGCCCGCCCTAAGCGAGGTTTCCTATCGTCTCTACTATATCGATGACATGGACGACGCTTGTATTCTATCCCAGATTTCCTTACCGGATGCTCTGGCGTTGGCTGAGGAGTCGAGAGTGCCTACTATGAACATCTTCGTTGATATAGACGACGAGGAAGATGTGGTTGTGGTGGACGACCCATTGTCTCGTATGGTTGACGAGCTCATCGACGGTGATTTGATACCAAGTTATGGTGTTGGTCAAGAGTTGGTGAGAGTTCTCCAAGATGCTGGTCAGGATTTGGACAAGGTCACTCAGGAGCTTGCGAAGTCCCGATCCAAGAAATCAGGTTCTAGGACTACTACCAAGAAGAATGCACCTAAAAGCCCGTCTGTCGCCGCCAAGCCGAAGCTACAGCCTCAATCTTCTTTGAAGATAGAAAGGGAGGTTTCTGATGAGAATGAAGCCATGGACACAATGGTGGATCTGCTTAGCGATCTCGGCTTTGTTGACAGCAAAAAGGCGGCTCGTGATTTGATGGATAAGTTGGTTTCGTCTACTGATGACTTGAACAAAGTTGCCGATAACATCAAGAGACGTGTTGAAGAACAGCAACGCGAAGATGCCTATTCCAAGGCTGATGAGTGTGTTATGGCTGACAAGAAGCCGGGAGAGCATCTTGCTCAGCTTCTCAACGACTATGGTTTCGTTGTCGATGAAGATAGTGCCAACAAGCTTGTTGCTGCTCTGGAAGCTACTGATCAGGACTTGAATAGAATTCTCTTCC
>NW_003212060.1:0-981 GCF_000006405.1 Perkinsus marinus ATCC 50983
TTCCGCTCACGCATCCTGAATCAGCCACTCGATGTGAAGCTCCAACTAGTTTACACAAGATGCTGAAGGCAAGCACATGAGATAGTGGTGCGCACCAACGGCTGTACCTGAGCAATCCGAATTCCGCTCACGTATCCTGACGGATTGACCAATTACCGCCTAAACCATTTCGGGAGAGTATTCAACTTGAATATCAATCAAAGTTGCTAGCTTCATCGCCCGATTAGTTCAGCTGGATAGAATGTCTGCCTACGGAGCAGATGGTTGTAGGTTCGAATCCTGCATCGGGTATAAATTAATCTCACTTCCTCCATCCATCCTACGTCAACGGAATCGAGCATTCGATGTGAAGCTCCACCTACTTTGCACAAGACGCTGAAGGCAAGCACGTGAGATAGTGGTGCGCACCAACGGCTGTACCTGAGCAATCCGAATTCCGCTCACGTATCCTGAATCGGCCACTCGATGTGAAGCTCCAACTAGTTTACACAAGATGCTGAAGGCAAGCACATGAGATAGTGGTGCGCACCAACGGCTGTACCTGAGCAATCCGAATTCCGCTCACGTATCCTGAATCGGCCACTCGATGTGAAGCTCCAACTAGTTTACACAAGACGCTGAAGGCAAGCACATGAGATAGTGGTGCGCACCAACGGCTGTGTCTGAGCAATCCGAATTCCGCTCTCGTATCCTGACGGATTGACCAATTACCGCCTAGACCATTTCGGAAGAGTATTCAACTTAAATATCAATCAAAGTTGTTAGCTTCATCGCCCGATTAGTTCAGCTGGATAGAATGTCTGCCTACGGAGTAGATGGTCGTAGTTTCGAATCCTGCATCGGGTATAAATTAATCTCACTTCCTCCATCCATCCTACGTCAACGAAATCGGGCATTCGATGTGAAGCTCCACCTACTTTGCACAAGACGCTGAAGCAAGCACGTGAGATAGTGGTGCGCACCAACGGCTGTACCTGAGCA
>NW_003209089.1:0-1150 GCF_000006405.1 Perkinsus marinus ATCC 50983
TGGGTGATCCAACTTGGGTGACCGTGTGGGTTGTATCATCTAAATCAGATGCATCACTATGTAGCAAATGATCATAAATTACATCGGCTGTAGCACGATTAGCGGCAATGTCTCGAGAGTGAAGAGTAGTTTTTGCGGATACCTAAGAATGGTGTATGACTGGAAGCGGCACATGATCGACATCATTAAGAGTCGGTGATAAGAATGAGTGAACCCTCACAAACGGATCGGCTGATGATCTGGAGGTACAACAGAGTCGTTGGACGTTCGTCACCACGTCGTTAGTATCGACAGGTAGGGTGATGATGCAGTTGGTGATGTCAAAAAGGAGCGTTATTATGTAGAAAAGAGTGGCATGTGTAGAAGCAAGTACCTCAGCAGTATCACGATCAGTAATAAACTCTTGAGGGTGAAAATTGAACACTACGTCATGATTACCGACGGATGAACGTAGCTTGTAGGATAACCGAGTCGTTCGTAATGCCTACAATACAGGTGTTATTGAGTAAAGAAGGATAACATATGTAGATGTAAGTGCTTGAGCAGTCAAACGATGAAGCATAAAGTATTGCTGGCGCGAAGTACTCCGTATGGAAACCTCAGTGAATTGCATGGTTAGAAGCGGTCAAAGCGGTCATATATAAACCCTACCAACACATCTGTTGGCAGTGGGAGAGAGGCGGTGGAGTTTTGAGAGAGAGAGAGAGAGTGATGTGACATAAAATATAGAAATTATACTTCACACCACAGACTGTGGACAGTGAATATCGTGAATTTTTGGCACAGTGTACATCGGCGCATGTTCAATGTGGTAGAAATCTCCATGAAAACTGAACGTGCTAGTGAGAAAAAAGCGTATGACACAATGCTATCGTATGGTAAAAGATTAATAAGTGTTTAGTAGGTATTAAGGGTGTAAAGCTGATCAGATAGAGAAAAGGCATTATTCTTGTTGTGAATAATTTCCTGTAACGTTTTAACACAATGTAGGGTAAATTCAGATTTTCAAGGGAAATCGTGAATAGTCAAGGTGATTTCTCGCTCGCCCGGGCAGTTTATTCTTGCAAATAGTCAAGGCACGGGCCAAAACAGATGATGTCCCTACTAGGGACTCCCTAGTGTCCTAGGTTACTATTAACCACGTTATGGC
>NW_003211998.1:0-941 GCF_000006405.1 Perkinsus marinus ATCC 50983
AACGCTGGTCTTATCCCCTACCTAGTTGATTCTGTGTACATCGTCAACGCCTCTTTCTTCTGTGCCTGCGCTATTGCTACTATAATGTGGGCGAAGCTGATACAATGGAATAAGATAACGCGGAGAGCGGTAGTAATAATCGCTCATATGAAGTGGGGAAAAGCGGAATTTTTCACTCGTCGAAAAACGCTGGTCGTATCCCCTACCTAGTTGATTCTGTGTACATCGTCAACGCTTCTCCCTTCTAGAGCGGTAATGATAATGTATGCTACACGTCGGTTTCATTGAGTGGGGAAAAGCGGAATTTTTCACCCATCATAAAACGCTGAGATGCATCGCTGAGCATATTTATTATAATGGTAGGTAATACTGGTGAGCATGTTGGCACAGTGCGGCTTCCTGGTCCTCTATATTGTACTATACACTACTGGCATTGCTATCGCCACAAACTACATACAAGTGATAATTTCAATAACGAGGTGGTCGTAATCAAACTCAGGATCCGGAAGACCCCATATCGTGGAAAATGGTTCAGCAGCCAAAGCCCTACCATTACGTTATCATAATATCATCAGTGATAGTGTTGGCGATAGGGGACAGCGCATATGAGTCGCAGCTACCCGCAGCAGTACAGAATGCCTATCAAGCCACTCCGTAGGTTTTGAAGTAGATTGTGTGAGGTGTGGTATTGCAGAGAATGTGCGTTTTGTATGCCGGGATTAATGATAGTGAACAACTTGTCGCTATCATAGTCTCGAAAGGTTACTTTTATCACATCACATGTTCATAGCAATGTTTACATTGTTTATGCGATATAGTTTCAGATCGATTCTTATTAATCTCGGAAAATAACACACATTTGCATCATATCAAATTGACACACACTGTATTTCTTATGAAAATATCCAATGTTTTCAGACTACATATAACTGCTAATGCCA
>NW_003200951.1:0-958 GCF_000006405.1 Perkinsus marinus ATCC 50983
TCTTCATGCCACGACCACGGGCATTAAACGAATCTGCCTAAAAAAGTGAATTTCCAAAGCCATGAAAGATTAGTTGTTTCAGATGAAAGCACGGAAACGCCTGCCCGGTAGCTTTTTATTGAATAGCCGATGCTCAGGTGAAGAACAGACCCCGTCCCGGTAACGTTTTACAGTACGCCTTGTATTTCAACCCTTCTTCGAGTTGGCATTTCTCAAAACTCGTTCTACAAAACTCTTGAGGTTTCCAGAAAAAGTTACCGAGTTGGTCAGTGACCAGAAGCAAGCGATTGTTGTCGAAATACTCAGGAAAACAGGCTACGTGTTGCGCACATGGTGCTCAACCCGGAAACAGTGCCTCAGCCGAAGGTGTAGCCCAGCTACTGCAAGTCTTGGCCCCTGGCTCACATTGTACTTTCGTAAAGTCTTGCCCAGCGTATTTCCCATCTGAGTAAGAGGTAGTTGAATCATATGCTGAAGCTAATACGTTCGGACTCCGTTTATACATGATATTGTGAGTGCTCAGTCCGGACACCGTCCTCGCTCCGCAGCGCTGTGTGCTCGCTCCCACTGTGCTTCTTCATGCCACGACCACGGGCATTAAACGAATCTGCCTAAAAAAGTGAATTTCCAAAGCCATGAAAGATTAGTTGTTTCAGATGAAAGCACGGAAACGCCTGCCCGGTAGCTTTTTATTGAATAGCCGATGCTCAGGTGAAGAACAGACCCCGTCCCGGTAACGTTTTACAGTACGCCTTGTATTTCAACCCTTCTTCGAGTTGGCATTTCTCAAAACTCGTTCTACAAAACTCTTGAGGTTTCCAGAAAAAGTTACCGAGTTGGTCAGTGACCAGAAGCAAGCGATTGTTGTCGAAATACTCAGGAAAACAGGCTACGTGTTGCGCACATGGTGCTCAACCCGGAAACAGTGCCTCAGCCGAAGTGTAGCCCAGCTACTGCA
>NW_003213191.1:0-1050 GCF_000006405.1 Perkinsus marinus ATCC 50983
CCTAAAACAATGAATCTTTCCTCATCTCAAAACAACGTGAAGATACTACTACCATTCGATCCTTCATTAAATTGATAATTGAATTGATCGGGAGCATTGAGCGGTCCACCCTAAAACCATATACTCATACCATACCATCAACACATCCTCACTATTCCTCACTGGGGGTAACGCTAGCCTTGACCGATGTGCTCACAACTCTGCTGCTGCTACTGCTGCTGCTGCTGCTAGACTCGCCATGCGGCGCTGTTGGAGATTTAATAATACAGCTTATATCCTCTAACCGTGAGCAACTCCGAGCCATTGGAGGGGTCCTCACTATTGGATGAGGACCATAAGTCATATGTCCCCAACATGGAGGTAACTTATCACTCACCGCCGCCGCCGCCTTGGCAACTTTTCCATACCACCATATTCCACAAACAGGCATGAGGTGTCGAGGACACCCAAAACTCTATCCACGACATACCTGGCAGCAGTGGTGTTGGTGACAATATGTCATCCGATATAAAGGATAGTCATTTCCACAAAGGAAAGTTGGTATTCCAAAAATTACAGCAGAAAATGTACAAATTTCTACTACTACTACTACTACTACTACTACTACTACTGCTACTACTACTACTACTACTACTACTACTGCTACTACTACTACTACTACTACTACTACTACTACTGCTACTACTACTACTACTACTACTACTACTACTACTACTACTACGTGTCGGACGCACGGTGTAAACCGGTACGAAAGCTCCTAGGAATAAATCCTAACAGCTTTCAGATCAACATTGCGGCACGAGGCAAGCAATGAGATCAATACATCCTTTTCATGTACCCAGTAAAGGGCCTCCTAAAACACGCCTCACGATATGCATAGTACTGATACTAGCAACTCGCTGGCATGTTTTGATGTCCACACCCACAAGCAGCGCATTTTTCAGCACCCTAGGGAGAGACTTCGACACTGCACCCGTCACACCTATCACTATAGGCACTATCTTAATTGAAAACCCCGGATATAACACAGCCAACTCTTGGAGTAAGGCC
>NW_003213153.1:0-1221 GCF_000006405.1 Perkinsus marinus ATCC 50983
ATGGTTTAATATATTTCTGTTTTATCCATAATTCTATCTCATCTTTGAATATGCGAGTCTGTTGTTTATCTAATCCTTGTAGTTGTTGTCTATAGAAGGGTACACGAATGACTTTTTCAGATGGTTCACCATCAACCCATTTCCATCGAATACTCCATTCTCCTTCATGTCTTGTAGCTGTGAAGTCACTCTCTTCTATAACTGCATCTTTTTCTCCTACTATCACACAAGCATCACTCCCTTGTACTTCATTACAATTCCGTACATACTTCAAGGATCCAACTGTATCACAATAATCCATTCCTAACAGTATATCAATAGGCTTGTGATTCATTTGTATAATCCCATCTCTACTATTCACCACAAGACTATTCAACTCAACATCTTTGTTTACAACCAATGAACAACTACCATATATAGGAACTGCACCAGCTATTGATGTCACTCTATCATTATTTCGTACTTCATTAACGTCATTACCAATCGCTTCAGCGACCTTCAACGACGACAATGTTCTCGAGCAACCAGTATCAAGAACTGCTATCACTGTGATGTCACCTACGATAACATATTTCGAAGGATGTCCCACATCACATTCATCCTTCCACTCACTACCTACCTTCATCCGTTTATTTGGTGAGTCATCACTGTCCTCATCACGACTTCTTTTACCTTTACCTTTTCCTTTTCCTTTTCCTTTCCCTTTCCCTTTTCCTCCTTTACTATACCAATGTCCTTTACCCCATGGTCGCCATTCATACCAACCATTTCCTTTGCCAAAACCTTTACCCTTTCCTTTACCGAAAGGAATCAGAAAGAAAAGCAAGGAGAGCAGCACTACTAGCAGACTCCACACGAGAGAGTACGGAGAGGAGCTACCGCTCGGTGGTGAGCCATTTTGAGAAACTTAACGGTAGGATTGCAGGCAATAACGTGCCTACGGTGGATAAAATCCTAGGTATGGTCGGGATCCTCGTTGACCGAGCCAATATCTCTCCAGAAACATTGCGGGAGTATGTTAGCGCGATAAAGACGACTATGGAGGTGCGTTCATGAGTAAGTTTCACCCTAGAAGAGATGAGCATCGTTGAGAGAGGAGTTAAAGGATGCCAAAATCGTTTGGCGCATAGATCCAAGCCTCCGGGAAAGGCAGGAGTTCTACCGGACGAGGCAGTTAAAGTCCTAACAGGTATAAATCCTGCAGCTGACATAGCTATAGCA
>NW_003201080.1:0-969 GCF_000006405.1 Perkinsus marinus ATCC 50983
CACTGTCAGCGCTCTTTAGGATGCTTTCCGTAGTCTTCGTGTTCTAGTAGAACACAATATATACATATATACACATATATATAATATATATAAGCTAATTGCAATATAATACTAGACCGGCGATCGTACTATAAGTAGATAACTGTCAATATTCTCGTGAAGCGAATAGTGTTACGGTTTGCCTCGCTAGGTCGCATTCTCACGTCGATTGGGAGCAATAGAGTCGACCTTTTACAAACACCCAAAGTCGCCGCATCCCGATATCTTCCGGGTATCAAATGATGAGGGTGTGGGGTGCACCAGAGTGGGACGGAGCGGCTGGCATGTTGATGGGACATTCCTACAACGGTAGGGATGCTCGAGTCGCAGCTTGCAAGAGAGAACCGCATCAGGCCCTTCCGGTATCAAACTATGTATTTTCCCAAGGCCAGCAGTACCGGCTTTACAGAGCTAGTCCCTCTTAAAGAGCTCTTCGAATCACAAGATGCTCAGCGGCGTGAACGCTGGGACAGGTAATGTGTGATCACAGCGTCTCAGCAGTGGCTTCATCAGGGCATGGTTCATCAGTGACAGCGGTAGTGTGGTACACCCTCTGGTCTACAAGCACCCAACTACTGGTCACACGACTATGGTCTTTCATTGTGGCGGGGTAGGTCCTCAACCTCCTGCATCCGTTAAGCCGCTGTTTTGATCAGCCCTTTTGTGCTGGCTGGATTATGGACTTCAGCCCTGGTCAGCAGCCCCGTAGTGATGACATTTTGCCACCAGCAGTGATACAGAAAGAAATAACTGAGGCCATCGATGAGTCGCGGACACGCAACCTCGTGTAATGTTCGATGCTTCTTATCGTGTCAGTGTTTAAAATAAGGAGTGAGAAGATTCTATGCAGGTACGCGATGAAGTGGGAGGAAGGCGACTTTGGAATTCTCGACACTTGGCCTTGGCGCACTACGCTGTCCCTGGTACTCA
>NW_003201976.1:0-2774 GCF_000006405.1 Perkinsus marinus ATCC 50983
GTGGATACCATGCTCGCGTGCGGCTCGAGTCGAGTTCTCACTCTCCTATATAATGTCTAGTGTTTCCTCGAGCTGTTCCCTTTGAAACATGTCATTCCATTCTACTTCAAGGAGATTCCATGTATCCATACTACTTTGTGTGTGGCTCCCATTGCATCAGGCACTCTCCCGGTACTCTACTGTCTTCCCCTCATGGATGCATTTCCCCTCTGGACCGTTATGGAAGCCCCGGTAGCTGCTCTCAACTTCGGGTGAACTCGCATCAGGTTTCCATCGAGATTGTTTGTGAACACCCCGATCATGGCTCATTCGGAGATTCTCCCAGAGCTTAACAGAAGACTTCCACTCGAGGCGTTGTTTTGGCCAAATTGTCCCTTCTATCAAATCAGGCGGTCTTCAGCGAACTCCAAGTTCGGATACCTCCGTCATTGACTTCTATTATTGACTTCACTGCACCCTTTGGCCTTCTCTTCATGTTAGTCTAGCCTGACAACCAAAGCATCGAATCGATATGGTGAACTTCACGAGGCTACAGGTATCCTTGCGGATGAGGGTCGAGCTTTTATCGGTGTGCAATTCCTCGAGATCGTACCGGCCTGTATCGCAAATCTTCACGTTTCCATCTTGGTGTTCATTGGAAATATTGATGGGTATGGTTATGTGGCATTCATTTGAATATTATTCACTGTTATATCCTCCTGGTTGTATTTGCATCTACTAGTGTTTCATCAGCACACAGAATAGGAGTGACTTTGGACTTCTACACGTAAGTTGGTTTCGTTATGATGAATGGACATTCACGTCTTTTCGTTTCTCTTTCATTCCGGTATCCTTCGTGGGTGCCTCACCTGTCATTGCTGCTACTTTGACTGCATGCCTTTGCCTGAAGAGTATGATAGTGAGAAGTTACTCGATAACCATCGCTAACTAGTCTCTAGTAGGCCACTGAGTGTAGATCACAAACTCAGCAGACTTGCGTAGAGGCTCGGAATGGTCCGGTACTGGTCGTTTCCTCAGTTTTCTAAGGTTTTCCCAACGCTGATGCTTTCGACCCGTTCATTCAGACCCAAGACTCTTTGCGAAGCTGCTGGACACGTCAACGTTTCCTGTTTTATTCTGCGCTATATGAGATAGTCTTTTTCTTCTTGCACAAGAACGACACGAGCAATCATTGAAGAAGACGATATCCGAGTATGGAAAGACGATGTCACAGAAGCGTTTATAACATCCTGAGGGCTTTACTCGACTACACTACGAGAGAGGCAAGGGTCTTCCCGAAGCCAGTTTGGCTAAGGCCGCTGATGATACTGCTACAAACTTCATACTGCTACATTCTTCAGCGTACATCCAGCTCAACAGGAGCAATACCCGCTATTCATCACTCAATACTCGACCAAGAGCCGGTATCGTCATCATCATCCGCTTACCTTCTCTTGTCACTGTGCAACCAATCCACCCGGAGTAACACAATTGAACATAGCTGATTGATGAGCACACAATTTTTCGATAGATTCCATCTTGCCTGTGAGGAGTGAGTATTCTCTTCCTTTTTCTGTAGTAGATCCGACGTATGGCAGCATCTGGATGATAATGTCCCGATGAAGAACGGGTAAGTTTTATCCATTATGGATGTGTCCGAGTTGCTTTGACGTTGACTCTGTCACTCTCTTCATGTACGGATGCGGCACTAGACTGGGTGCTTCACCTGTCATGTCTGGTCATGGATGGAGGACAATTTGTGTAAGTTACCTTTGTAGGTTACCTGAGGAGAACAGCACACTAAGTGTGGGTGCTGGACCCGCCACTCCTAACGGCAGTACTCGAGAAGTTCCTATTTAAGGTTCGTACGGATAAACTTCGATAAATCCGGAATTTCCTCTGATCTTTTTCACCGATGTTGTCGTTTTTGTGAACGGTTTGTTCTCAAGCGCTATGTAGGGGATTTGAGATCTTGGCGACGTAATTTCTGTCCTGCTTTTTCTCTCCTCGTTTCTGAAAACGGTTTCCAAATCACATTAGGGGAGGGTAGGCGTCATACTCGAGGAAGGAGGGGATTCAATGGGGTTGCAGCAAGTACATTTCTTCGTTGTTTTTCGAAGCTATGGGTAGATCTGTGGCAGCACACATCCACGAGGAGAACGGCAAGCAATTGCATAGACAGGTGAGTAGGGAGGTGTCATCTTATCGGCGTGTAGCCGTACGTGGGATGAGGTCGTTCTGTCTATTCTCAAGTGTGGGTACTCAGTCGTCTGTTTTCCTTTATTCCGGTACCCCGACGTGGGTGCCACACCTGTCAGATGGATAGGAGTTATGGACCCGAGCTACGTAAGCTGTTCAGTGATGCTGTTCTTTGTGTAGTTCCCCGGACGGCATCACCCGACTGAGCATGTGCCGGGTGGGTGCCGACACCGCAATCTCTCAATCTGGTCGATTCTGCAGTTGGGGACCATGAACAGCCTACGATGTCGTTTATTCATTGAATTGCTATCAATGATCGGTATCTAATATCGCAATTTTTTTACATACGCTTGTAAATTCGGTACATGGTACATCTCTGGGTTATGCATCATAGTATGATGATGACTCGGTTCTATAATTTGCTATCGTATGATGATCATACGATAGCAAATTATAGAACCGAGTTTCATATTACCTTGAATGCTGGGAGCTGCCAAATGGAGATATTATGTCTTAGATTAAGTACGGTATACTACCCCCATGGCGACTCACACAGCTATAATACTCGATACTATGCATAAGATCTACCGCACTGT
>NW_003201976.1:2874-3947 GCF_000006405.1 Perkinsus marinus ATCC 50983
GAGTCCCATAGAATGGGATATCAATGACCGCGTCCCCGTGGGGGAAGCTACTTGCGTTCTATCTCAAGCAAATTTGCCACCATCTGTTGGCTGCTGTCTGATAGCAGCAGAATTGTTTTCAAGCTTAGTAAACCTTTAGTATCCCCGATTGACTAATCCATTGCCTGAGTTATTCTATCGCGGTGCCTTGGAGTTGAGAAAACTGAACACCCCTCAAATTGTTATGCGAATACAACAGGTAGTATTGGAAAGCGACAACTCCTTAATGAGCATCTAAGTGACCCTAACAGTACTCACGAACAGAAACGAAGCTCGCCGATTCAGCGAGTATGATCTCACCAGAAGGCGGTTTTGTAGACATCTTTTTGACTGAATAGTAGTTCTCGTGCTCCGAGTCACTAGTGAACGCAAGTTCGTCGATTGGAGTTGAAGGAATGGTGACGGACTTGATCCGGAACCTGAGTGGGCAAGTGAATCAGAGGAAGAAAGAACCACTGAGGAGAATGCAACAGTATGTAGGAAGATCACTAAAGCAAAGAGCCAATCAGATCTTCTCAAACCGTCCTCAGTATTTTTGGCCTTCTTCCTCATCTTCACGAAACCGTCACATATCTTCCAGCATATCTTCGTGCATTATATACTCTCACACTGGGAATGATAACGTGCAAGATGGAATACAGGTCGGCAATCTACTACAGTTTGAGTGAAGCCTCCGTGGCTTTTCCTCGTCGTCGGTCGCCGTTGAGCTTCTCACCGTCTGAAATGCAAGATATGAGGTTTCTCGTTCGCGGAGGAAATCGTGTGACTGCAACAGCGCATGATGCGCCTTCCTGTAAATCAGATGCCAAATGCACTTCGACAGTGTCATGATGTGCATGCTAGCGTATGTAGCAGTAACAACCAATCAGTTGTTGCTGACCCTAACTAAGTTTACTCTGGGGTAGTCCCACTATCTCAGTTCGGGGCGTAATTCTTCATAGACCAACTGATATAACGTATCTAGCATTTTCAGATTGAGTCGAGGACTGTTACTCATATGAAATGGCGAGCGAGAGCTTCACGCCTCACAACTG
>NW_003215622.1:0-2351 GCF_000006405.1 Perkinsus marinus ATCC 50983
ATATCGTAAACCGATCCTCTTGCGTTCGTCGTCCGCCTATATCGGTAAAAGCCGAGACCTCAAATGCCGTCCCTGGGATTCGAACCGGCGCCGTTACGTCGTGATGAATTTGGGGATTCATGAAATGATCACGCAAATTCACCACGAAAACTTCAATACGGGAAGCAGTTGATAATTTAACACTCGAATATCGCATCGGGAAGATGGCAGGGTAAGAGATAGAATTTCCAATGCCAACCATGTGCAGTATTAAAATATATGTTCACTTTCCTCTGCCGAGCTCAGATGTTTCCTCACTATACAAGTTCCTATACGAATTCGGGTGGAAGTGTACAGAAACAGGTGTAAATTTCATCAGAATTTTCATACTATTTTCATACTATGTTGCCATAATTTCCATATTGTCACCAACACATGTAGTTGACCATGCGCATAGCCACACTAACCATCTTAGACACCAAATTTCCTATCTAACCACCGGGACGAGGAAATCATTCACAATCGACCTCGCCCGACATTCCCCAATCGTCCCCGCACACATATACACTGCAATTGATACTTCGAAAAACACAACATTACAACGAACAGCATTGAAAATGGAATAATGTCCATACCCGATTTCCCTCAGATGCTTGCTAATATCACTAGTGTATTGAGGCGGTCCAGGACTTTTCATCGGGTGAGGTTGAAGTGAGGCGCGCGCGATTGCAACGGGGGGGAAGAACATATGGTGACCATACCTGAGTGCCTCCACGATCTTTCTATATGTACTACTCAACTAACAAGAATGGACTCTCAAGTTGAACATACTCTTTGAGGGAGCTGTCGATGTCTGGGATTACAGATATCAGTGCTTAGGTCTTCGGCCTCTCATAAGGCATTTGCCGCATGGACGCCGGGAAAGTGTGTAAGCGTGTGGAACGATACTCGAAGATGCAAAGGTAGAGAATGTGTACTATTTGCGGGGATTCATAAGAATCGATCTGAAACTATATCGCATGAATAATGTGAAATAACATGAATAGGCGAGTAACCGTTTGGGACTGTGATAGCGACAAGTTGTTCACTATCATTAATCCCAGGAAGTGACGCACATTTCCCACATATGCATATCAAATAGGCATCCATTGCAGTGGAACTAATCAACAGGCACTCTCGGAACCCGTACCCACACTCTGAGCCCTCAACGGTCAGCAGCATACCTCGAGAGCATGCAAGGCGTATTCATGAGTGTGGTAGCTTCCACGAAGGCACTCCAGACAAAGGCAGGGCTCCTCTACTCAACACTCCCAACCATTCCTGATCACCGTGTACATCGAAAAAGTGATAACATGCAACTTCGCTCCGCCGACGATGATAAATACTAAACGCAAACCTAATGTGGGGCTTCCAATTAATATCATCATAATCATCATGAATATCAAACAAATATCTAATACGAATCTGAACAGAGGTCGCAGGTTCGAATCCCACACCCTGCATTTTTCCCTACTTCCCTCCTGCCTACGGAGCTCTCTATGCCTGAATATCTCCCTCTTGATGCCCCTCTGCCTCTCCTTCTCCACCGCGATAGCCGCGGCCAATTCCTCATCCCGACGCCGCTTCTCCTCCTCTTCTCTCTCCATCTCCCTCTGGATTTCAGCCTGCAGCCATACCACTCCGTGTTGCAATCTGTTCGCTCTCCTCAGTCGAGCTCAGGAGTGTACACACGAATTCGGGTGATATTGTACAGAGAGCCAGCACTCAGAATTTTCATTTTCTCACCAACACATGTAGTTGACCATGCGCATATTTTTTCACACCTCACCACAAACCCCTCTCCCACCTCTTTCTCTCGTGCCTCTTGCATCTGCTCAGCGAGTGTCTGCGCATGCTCTCTCTTCGCACGCTGAAGAACACAGCATCACAGAATCAACCAACAGTGTTGAAGTATTGGAATATTTGTTCGCTTTCCTCAGCTGAGCTCAAGAGTTTCCAAATCTTATCATAGAAGTTTATATACGAATTAGGGTAGAAATGCACAGAAACCAATAAGAATTTCCTCCGAAAATCTTCTCACACTCTTCATATTGTCACCAACACATGTAGTTGACCATGTGCATATATGAATATATAGAAGTTTTCTCCACAACCTGAGATCAACAACTAAACTCACTTCCTCGAAAGACTTCCTTTCTTCCGCAAGCCTATAGAACTCCTCCACATCAGCATCGATCTGTCGGCGCTCATCCTCCACCTACTCCACGATTTTCCAAAGGTGTGGTATGAGCCCCTCCCCACCTCTCCCTCCTCCTCTGCCTCAACTTATCATGCAGCTGCACCTGCCTCTCTCTATCTTCATAAACTTCCTT
>NW_003214457.1:0-940 GCF_000006405.1 Perkinsus marinus ATCC 50983
AAGGCGTCGCCCATGCGAGAGCACGAGCCGCACCACACAGCTCATTGATATTGACATGTCGAAGAAGGGCTCGACGATCGAGCATCCAAGATGCATCACGCAAAACAATGAGCGGGCAATCGGTAAGGGTATAGCCCAGTACAGCACCTATGGTCGCGTTCGCTCAATATTATCATAGAACTGCAAAAGAGAACATTCGACGCCTAGCCGCTTCAGCCGTTTCAACAAGGCTGCCTAAAGGAGCGAAGCGATCGCTACACACATCTTTGCGGTCCCGCCTGAAAACAGTGAATCCTGAAAAGGCTGAAGGGCGAGTGAATCCGTTGTAGGGACTTTTTCTCCCACTAAAGCGGGTGAAAGCCTGACAATAGTGAACAACAAACTCGCCCGCACCGGTATCCTAAATATCAGTACCACAGTGGTACTGATATTTAGGATATGATAGTGGTGAGAGTTCTACCACTCTTTCCCGAACCGATTCAACTTTCAATGATCACTCTCTCTCCGGTTGCTTAATGTTTGAGTAGTCAGCTTGCTCACAGCAACCGCAGCGCTATGGACCACTGAGAACCGGGGCGCATATTATACAGATTGTCATCTTTTTCACGCATAGTTCTTCGTTGCGTGTCTTGAAGCGACTTTTCAAAAGTCGGAGCAACACGAACGGTCTAGTAATAGCTTTCGAGTCACCCTAAGCCATGGTTGTGGACAGGAAGTAGTACTCCCGAAGTACTGAATGGTGCACTTTCTTCGGGATTCGGGATTCGGAAGTCCGTGTCGTCTCCAGTCCACTTTTGATCAAATATTTTGTCTTCTGTTCCACTGTTCCATTACGAGGGAGTGAGTTTTCAGTCCGTTACCAACTAGCTGAAATACGCGATTGCCATAAGCAAAGCGTTTGAGTCCATAGTAGCGACTATAGAAGAAGTATGGGAACCTT
>NW_003202759.1:0-8946 GCF_000006405.1 Perkinsus marinus ATCC 50983
AAATATCATCGTCCTTGCGGGGGTACTTCGCGACGCTGTGAGTCACTCCCCTAGCAACATGAACAGGGTGGCGATTCTCATGGGGAGAGCTGAGATGCTCTACATCTTTCAGACAGTGTGTCCGAGTGGTTAAGGAAGTGGACTCGAAATCCACTAGGTTATGCCTGCGCAGGTTCGAATCCTGCCGCTGTCGTATGTCTGATGGCGTATGGGTTTTCAAGACATCTGAGCAGTCTCGCTTCCGAATCCTCATAGCGACTCTGATGGACATTATGAACGAGTAGGATGCGAACGAGCTGATGCGCATGACGTTTGCGGAACATTGATAAGAATTGATGTATATCCCAAAAAATGTATCTACCTCTAGACTCTTATCCTATATAAGCCCTACCATTTCAGCGAATTCGCTGTCGTTGCAGCCATCATTTGGGAAGAGACCTCTTACGAAGAGTGCGAACGATACCATTACTACGCCGACGTTCTTGTCAAAGCGCTGGGCTACGTATGCGAGAATGCGAGTCAGCTAAATATCATCGTCCTTGCTGAGGTGCTCCGCGATGCTGTGAGCCACTCCCCTAGCAACATGAACAGGGTGGCGATTCTCATGGGCAGAGATGAGATCCTCTGCGTCTTCCAGACAGCGTGTCCGAGTGGTTAAGGAGGTGGACTCGAAATCCACTAGGCTATGCCTGCGCAGGTTCGAATCCTGCCGCTGTCGTATGTCTGATGCCGTTTGGGTTTTCAAGACATCTGAGCAGCCTCGCCTTCGAATCCTTATAGCGATTCTGATGAACATTAGGAATAAGTAGGTTGCGAATTAACCAAAGCGCATGACATTTGAGGAACATTGATGAGAATTGATTTATATCCCAAAAAATGTATCTACCTCTAGACTCTTATCCTATATAAGCCCTACCATTTCAGCGGATTCGCTGTCGTTGCAGCCGTCATTTGGGAAGATACCTCATATGAAGAGTGCGAACGATGTCATTACTTCGCCGACGTTCTTGTCAAAGCGTTGGGCTACGTACGCAAGGATGCGAGTCAGCTAAATATCATTGCCCTTGCAGAGGTACTCCGCGATGCTGTGAGGCACTCCCCTAGCAACATGAACAGGGCGGCGACTCTCATCGGGAGAGATGAGATTTTCCGAAATTTCCAGACAGCGTGTCCGAGTGGTTAAGGAGATGGACTTGAAATCCATTAGGCTCCGCCTGCGCACTTCGAATCCTGCCGCTGTCGCACGTTTGACGACGTATAGGTTTTCGAGACATCTGAAAGCCCCGCCTTCGAATCCTTATAGCGATTCTGATGGACATTATGACCGAGTAGATGCGAACGAACTGATGCGCATGACATTTGAGGAACATTGATGAGAATTGATGTATATCCCAAAAAATGTATCTACCTCTAGACTCTTATCCTATATAAGCCCTATCATTTCAGCGAATTCGCTGTCGTTGCAGCCGTCATTTGGGAAGAGACCTCTTACGAAGAGTGCGAACGATACCATTACTTCGCCGACGTTCCTGTCAAACCGCTGGGCTACGCAGGCAAGAATGCGATTAGCTGGATATCATCGCCCTTGCATAGGTATTCCGCGATGCTGTGAGTCACTCCTCTAGCAACATGAACAGGGTGGCGATTCACATGGGCAGAGATGAGATCCTCTGCGTCTTCCAGACAGCGTGTCCGAGTGGTTAAGGAGGTGGACTCGAAATCCACTAGGCTATGCCTGCGCAGGTTCGAATCCTGCCGCTGTCGTATGTCTGATGGCGTTTGGGTTTTCGAGACATCTGAGCAGCCTCGGCTTCGAATCCTTATAGCGATTCTGATGAACATTAGGAATAAGTAGGTTGCGAACTAACCAAAGCGCATGACATTTGAGGAACATTGATGAGAACTGATGTATATCCCAAAAAATGTATCTACCTCTAGACTCTTTAAGACAGATTAAGACGATTTGTTGTTTTGCATGGCTGGGTGTATTATGTTATCGTGATAATTGACTGTTTCCCAAAAAAAACCTCTAGACTCTTATCCTATATAAGCCCTACCATTTCAGCGGATTCGCTGTCGTTGCAGCCGTCATTCGGGAAGAGACCTCATATGAAGAGTGCGAACGATGTCATTACTTCGCCGACGTTCTTGTCAAAGCGTTGGGCTACGTACGCAAGGATGCGAGCCAGCTAAATATCATCGCCCTTGCAGAGGTACTCCGCGATGCTGTGAGGCACTCCCCTAGCATCATGGACAGGGCGGCGATTCTCATCGGGAGAGATGAGATTTTTCGAAACTTCCAGACAGCGTGTCCGAGTGGTTAAGGAGATGGACTTGAAATCCATTAAGCTCTGCCTGCGCAGGTTCGAATCCTGCCGCTGTCGTATGTCTGATGGCGTATGGGTTTTCAAGACATCTGAGCAGTCTCGCTCTCGAATCCTCATAGCGACTCCGATGGACATTATGAGCGAGTAGAATGCGAACGAACTGATGCGCATGACATTTGAGGAACATTGATGAGAATTGATGTATATCCTAAGAAATGTATCTACCTCTAGACTCTTATCCTATATAAGCCCTACCATTTCAGCAAATTCGCTGTCGTTGCAGCCATCATTTGGGAAGAGACCTCTTACGAAGAGTGCGAACGATACCATTACCTCGCCGACGTTCCTGTCAAACCGCTGGGCTACGCAGGCAAGAATGCGATTCAGCTAAATATCATCGCCCTTGCATAGGTACTCCGCGATGCTGTGAGTCACTCCTCTAGCAACATGAACAGGGTGGCGATTCACATGGGCAGAGATGAGATCCTCTGCGTCTTCCAGACAGCGTGTCCGAGTGGTTAAGGAGGTGGACTCGAAATCCACTAGGCTATGCCTGCGCAGGTTCGAATC
Source organism: Perkinsus marinus ATCC 50983 (assembly GCF_000006405.1). Taxonomy (NCBI): domain Eukaryota; phylum Perkinsozoa; order Perkinsida; family Perkinsidae; genus Perkinsus; species Perkinsus marinus. The sequence goes on from NW_003202759.1 coordinate 2,898, forward strand.
CTGCCGCTGTCGTATGTCTGATGCCGTTTGGGTTTTCAAGACATCTGAGCAGCCTCGCCTTCGAATCCTTATAGCGATTCTGATGAACATTAGGAATAAGTAGGTTGCGAATTAACCAAAGCGCATGACATTTGAGGAACATTGATGAGAATTGATTTATATCCCAAAAAATGTATCTACCTCTAGACTCTTATCCTATATAAGCCCTACCATTTCAGCGGATTCGCTGTCGTTGCAGCCGTCATTTGGGAAGATACCTCATATGAAGAGTGCGAACGATGTCATTACTTCGCCGACGTTCTTGTCAAAGCGTTGGGCTACGTACGCAAGGATGCGAGTCAGCTAAATATCATTGCCCTTGCAGAGGTACTCCGCGATGCTGTGAGGCACTCCCCTAGCAACATGAACAGGGCGGCGACTCTCATCGGGAGAGATGAGATTTTCCGAAATTTCCAGACAGCGTGTCCGAGTGGTTAAGGAGATGGACTTGAAATCCATTAGGCTCCGCCTGCGCAGGTTCGAATCCTGCCGCTGTCGCACGTTTGACGACGTATAGGTTTTCGAGACATCTGAAAAGCCCCGCCTTCGAATCCTTATAGCGATTCTGATGGACATTATGACCGAGTAGGATGCGAACGAACTGATGCGCATGACATTTGAGGAACATTGATGAGAATTGATGTATATCCCAAAAAATGTATCTACCTCTAGACTCTTTTCCTATATAAGCCCTATCATTTCAGCGAATTCGCTGTCGTTGCAGCCGTCATTTGGGAAGAGACCTCTTACGAAGAGTGCGAACGATACCATTACTTCGCCGACGTTCCTGTCAAACCGCTGGGCTACGCAGGCAAGAATGCGATTCAGCTAGATATCATCGCCCTTGCATAGGTATTCCGCGATGCTGTGAGTCACTCCTCTAGCAACATGAACAGGGTGGCGATTCTCATGGGCAGAGATGAGATCCTCTGCGTCTTCCAGACAGCATGTCCGAGTGGTTAAGTAGATGGACTCGACATTCATTAGGCTCTGCCTGCGCAGGTTCGAATCCTGCCGCTGTCGTATGTCTGATGGCGTATGGGTTTTCGAGACATCTGAGCAGCCTCGGCTTCGAATCCTTATAGCGATTCTGATGAACATTAGGAATAAGTAGGTTGCGAACTAACCAAAGCGCATGACATTTGAGGAACATTGATGAGAACTGATGTATATCCCAAAAAATGTATCTACCTCTAGACTCTTTAAGACAGATTAAGACGATTTGTTGTTTTGCATGGCTGGGTGTATTATGTTATCGTGATAATTGACTGTTTCCCAAAAAAAACCTCTAGACTCTTATCCTATATAACCCCTACCATTTCAGCGGATTCGCTGTCGTCGCAGCTCTCATTGGGGAAGAGACCTCATATGAAGAGTGCGAGAGATGTCATTACTTCGCCGACGTTCTTGTCAAAGCGTTGGGCTACGTACGCAAGGATGCGAGTCAGCTAAATATCATCGCCCTTGCAGAGGTACTCCGCGATGCTGTGAGGCACTCCCCTAGCATCATGCACAGGGCGGCGATTCTCATCGGGAGAGATGAGATTTTTCGAAACTTCCAGACAGCGTGTCCGAGTGGTTAAGGAGATGGACTTGAAATCCATTAAGCTCCGCCTGCGCAGGTTCGAATCCTGCCGCTGTCGTATGTCTGATGGCGTATGGGTTTTCAAGACATCTGAGCAGTCTCGCTCTCGAATCCTCATAGCGACTCCGATGGACATTATGAGCGAGTAGAATGCGAACGAACTGATGCGCATGACATTCGAGGAACATTGATGAGAATTGATGTATATCCTAAGAAATGTATCTACCTCTAGACTCTTATCCTATATAAGCCCTACCATTTCAGCAAATTCGCTGTCGTTGCAGCCATCATTTGGGAAGAGACCTCTTACGAAGAGTGCGAACGATACCATTACCTCGCCGACGTTCCTGTCAAACCGCTGGGCTACGCAGGCAAGAATGCGATTCAGCTAAATATCATCGCCCTTGCATAGGTACTCCGCGATGCTGTGAGTCACTCCTCTAGCAACATGAACAGGGTGGCGATTCACATGGGCAGAGATGAGATCCTCTGCGTCTTCCAGACCGGTGGAATACAATCCGGCAATCGCAACTTTTTGCTAATATTGCAAATTTGCCTAATGCTATAATTCCTGACGGTCTCACTTTTTTGCTCTTTTGTATGTGTTGCTTTCTCGGTTACAAAGTAGCAACCACATTTACAACCTAGCAATTTCTGGTATAGGTTTTAGCAACCAAATGTTGAAAGAAGCAAATTCACAAGTGTTTTCCAGCAAGCCGCTCTCTTTTGCTCCTTGCTGCATTGTATATTCCCCCGGGGTGTTTTACGCGCTGGCACTTTTGCCTAAGTGTGCTTCGCCCGCACGTTTTCGTTATTTTGGCAAGTTGTGCTCATTTGCTGTTTAATATGTTTCGCGTTGTAATTATGTAGTCTGGCACCTTTTCAGGTTGGCTCTTGTGTGATGTTCCTGCATGGAATATACAACCTGGCAGTTGCCGGTATGTTACAACGCTGCGCTACTTTTATGTTTCGGCTATTTGCTCTCTTGTAACTTACGCCCTGCGGGAATATATACTAGCGTTTTGCTCGCTCGCTCAAACTGCGTCTCTGTTAGCGTTATTAGCAAAATTGCCCTTTTGCATTACTCATACGAGCAATATACAATCGAGCAAACATAGTTATAGGATAGCATTTCTCGTTCGATTATGGTATAGCGTCTTATATCCATTTTGGTGCATGTTCATGCCCTGTCCACTTACTATTAGTAAGTTACTAAGTATCGATCAGAGGTGTCACACCTCGTGTCTCACTTAGTACCGAATCAAAGCGTGATAGCACTCTAGTGAGATATATCATTCACTCTGAAGTCAGCGCGAGTTATGATCAATGCTGAATACCAAAAACATGGTACGTACGTATTGACGACTCAACAATACTCAGAAGTTGAATCCTTAAGTGGGCATTAGGTAAGTATTACGGGCAACTTTGACATTCTACACGAGAAACGTTCATTCATGGGCAGTGGCACTCATCAGAGTGCTTTCGTGGAGCTATTATTATGGACTGTGCAGAGGTGTCGAAGGATTGTACAGGGGTAACGCAACACGGACAGAATTACTAAATATGAACTCTACAGCCCCCCGCACACAATATTCACTCCCGGGCACCACTAGAGTGCCTTCGTAGAATTACTTTTAGGGATTGCATGAGAAGCATATTGAGGAACGTGCAAATTTTCCTCTACCAATCACCGAGACAGCTACTTGTAGCAGCTACAACAGGTGAGCACCACTGAGGTGCCTACCTTACTGCGAGTGCGTACATGGTCGCTAGTCTCCAGTGATGGGAGAAACTACTTCGATTCCTCACGCTCGTCCTCTTTCGACCGCTTGTGCTGCAATTCCTTTGCCGCGTGGCTCTCATACTCCTTCACCAATGGAATAGCATTGTTGTTAGGCGAGTTCTTTCGCACTATCTCATCACATCTGGTACCTCGGGAGAACTTGTTCTGCGCCGGAGTAAGCCAACAATGCGGAGTGCTAAGCCAGCCTGCCCCTTTCCTCGATAATTTCGATTTTCGCGGGGGGCATCTTTCTGCAATGACCAGTATTTGCTCAGACTACGGAAGAGCATATTGGTTCGCATGCAATAGGCCACGTAGGGATCAGGATGCGAGTATGAAAGCCACGACATCTCGCATGGGCACCACTGGGGTGCCTGCAATACAGCACTACACTGCAGATGAGTGATCCATGTTGATCCAAATAAGTGATCTCGGATCACTCAGTACGAGTGATTCCGCCCAATACGAACTACCATGTGAGCACAAATCCTCTACTTGCGAACATAATACAGAGCATAGCGAAAGTTTCAATCCACAATCTCAATACCACCAGTATCTCCCCCATCACTACTTCTGACACTACTACGAGTTCTCTCTTTGAGCTTCCTGAGTTGCTCGAGAATCTCTTGCCGGCGCTCCCGGTCCCTTCTGTGACAATGTGCGAACTGCAATGACTATAATGCAATGCTCAACACAATCACCAACAAACCACCAAGGTTCGACTCTCGCGTGCGAAATTTCAATTTCTTCTTCCCATAGTAGAACAGCAAAAATTTGTTCCATTGCGGGGTTGCCCATTCGTCAAGCGGCAAATTGCTCCTCTGAAAAGTAGCAATTTGCTCAATAGTAGGAGCAATTCATTGGTTTGCCCTTTCTTTGAGCAAAATTGCTCAATTTTGTTACATAGTAGCACTTCACATAGCGGCAACTTTTATACATTGTAGCAACTTTCTGAAATATAAACAAGCAAACGATATTCATTCGAGCAGTTTCTGTTATACAAAACGGCAAACTTGCGTATATCTAAAGTGTATTTTGCTATTTTGCTCTTCTGTATATCAGCCATAGCGTTTTTACACACTAGCACAACAGCAAAAGCCGCAGGAAATGTACATTCCAGCTAATTGGCACTTTTTTGCTATTTGCTCCTTTGCTATTTTGTAACTGAGCCCGGGCTATTGGAGACGGCGAACCTGTTGCCAGTGGCGCTGAAGTGCCCCCTCCGCCGTCCGGCATATCGTCAAAGGACACCGCATTTCAAACAACTCCCCCTCGAATGGTTGGAGGGAAATCTCTGAGATCCATCTCTCCAAGTCTTGCGTCGGCCCTACGCGACCTGAGAAAGCAAAAGAGCTACTGGGCGAATACGACCCCAGATATCGGAGAGCTGGTGGACTTACAAGATACATTGAAGAGACTAGATGGAGAAGATCCATCAGCTATGGCCGTCGACGAACTTCTTGCAACTATCTACAACTCTAGAACTCTAGGTCTAGAACTCACACTGAAAGCTTGATTTGTGACCAATTATCGGAGGCCGCGAGCACATGGTGGAATACCACCAGAGAAACCTTGGGTTCCACTGTGCGCTCTATGTTCAGTACCTTCTCAGCAGCTTTAAAGTTTGCGAGATATCGTAAACTGAGACATCGCCAGCGCTAATGGCACTCGTGACCGGGCAATTACCGACGCCGCATCTACGCTATCTACTACGGTTGAGGCCATCCCCCAGTTGTCCATGTGGTAATCCAGACGGCTGCACGCTCCATCTAGTGGAAAACTGCGTACTTTTGAATGATGCCAGAAGAGCGGCGGGGATAAGGCCGTCAGGTATTCAAGTAGATAAGTTAGTCGCTGACGGTAAGTGTAGGAAGCGGCTCTTGAAATTGAGCGAGTGCGTTTTGGAGTTTTGCTTGAACCTTAGGAATGCCGAAGATGAATACGTTGCTTCCTTTTTGTCTCAGGCCTGTCTTCCTGACGCAAATCATATACTGTGAAGTATGAAGCTTGCAACCACGACATTCTGGACGAACTCAGCCAAGCCGTGCTTCAAGAGAGCGGGAGGGTCTTGTGGCGGCATCGTAGTTGATGGTGAATTCCTTAACCTTCGCACTGTAGTATAGCTAATACTACGTACCATTGTTCCGCCCGTGTCTCTGCGGGCTCTGTTTACTTGGTTGACTGGTTAAGGTTGATGAACGTTTCACTTGTGACTCGTATAATCTACCATGTCATACGTGCATAATTCTGTTTCCACAAAAAAATCTCTCCCTGGAGATTATCAACAGAGTTGTGTTGGTATGTACGGTAACGAAGAAGTTGACTATGGTAACGATAACGGTCAAACATCGGACACTCATCTCTTTCAGATTCCTGATCGTCGAACTACCGAAGTTACAACATTTTCTCGTTTTGGACTAACAAAATCTTTTATCAAAATCAAAAAAGTTTTCTCCACATGTTCTTAGCATACACGTGTTAAAATTGCGCCTCCAGGGTAATTTACCATCATATTTCCCATGGAGGCGGCCGTCGGCAGCAACATCGTTATTCATAGGGGAAGGATCCCATTTTCGCAAGCAATCGTCCAGTAAAATGAACAAGTAGCATAAAAGCATTAATAGCGCAATACAGTTGTGTTG
>NW_003202759.1:9046-11810 GCF_000006405.1 Perkinsus marinus ATCC 50983
AAAGAGACAAGGCATCTGAGCACGATGAGTCAGAGTATTGCACCTCTCCGCTCAAGTCCGTCTCCATCTCGAGATCACCAGCTAGTGTTGATCTCTTCTTTCGTGGAGGCTGTGAGCCGGCTGCCCCTACTTTCCACCTAGGGGGATCAGTTCACAGCTGAGTACATCTGTGAGCGTGGAACTCACATTTTACCAGCACCATGACGGGCTAGGTCGAAAAGGTAGTTATCACTGAGTTCTTTTCCTCGGGTCTCAGCGACGCTCTCTGGCAAGAGCTCGCCGGCATATTCGCATATGAACGCTCCTGCCTATAGCGCGCACCAGTCCCTCAATCTCAAGTCCCGGAAGCCTCTCGGAGGCTTCGCTCACCTTGATGACATCTAATGACCTTACTCCCCAACCTCGTTCGCGACCAGTCCTGACCGATAAAGACTCATAAAACTGACGCTCCGAGGACGGGAGCCGACCAGAACACTTCAAGCCGTTTTGTGAGGCCCTTCTGAACAACTCGAAGTGGACAGGTATTGTAATTGCAATCGCATAGGAAGTTGCACTCGACAATGCAGTCCAAAGTCCACTTAAGATATCCTAATAATGGAACATGCGGGTGAGCATTTTCGAGAACGTCGACGATGATCTATTTCGAGCACATGCTTATAGGGTGGGACGCTGAGTCATACTCGTCTGTTACATGACGCCTGTAGAAGTTGTTTACCATTCTTAGTATATGCACCCCAGCTGCAGAGAGATGTCCGCCCACAATCTGAAGTGCCCAGAGTAACTCGTGCACGATTATTCCACTCAACCTCTCGGAGCTCCTTCTCCTTCGAGGATGGCTCCCGATGGCATCTGAAAGGGAGAAGACTTATATCGCGCATCACGAGCAGACGTTTTGGGTGCGGCTTGGGGGCCAAAACCGCATAACCGACGATCCGATGATGCTGCCTCTCAAGAGCGTCGATATTTGTGGTTCGCCGTATAAGGCGACCCGATCTTTTCAAGTCAAAATACTCCCACTTCCCTCCAGGTGATGCGTTATTTTTGCAGGTTTGGAGAGGCTTTCAGTTAACGCATTCTGAATAGTACTTTCTATCATAGAGTGGTTCTCGAGAAGTGCCAGAGCTCCAGCTTGGACAACAGTGTCCGTAATCTACTTGAGTGAACTCCACTTCAGCAAGTGAATTCATTGAGTGAGCAAAAATGTAGAAGGGATCCCGGTTTGAAATTAAGAATATTAAGGAGCTGAAATGAACTGATCGAATACGCCTCATTTTCTTCCTGAACAATCCATTGAGCCAGGACGATTAATGCTAAATGGCTAAATGGATGACATAATTGAAATCTCGATTCGCTTTCCATTATGATCCCGTGATAATCGTGTGACAGTCTCATTCTAATGGACACCACCACACCAACGGTTGTGGTTTGGAATCGAGATTCCAGGGAGCGTCTTGGTCAGTCAGCTGGAACCTCGCAAAAGATTGAGTTCGATGAAGAAGATCTGTACTCTTTGAGCCGTTCTACACTCCATAATAGAACCTCTATCACCTATCGCGTGGTTGCAATACCATCGCGACAATGGCATTATACCATATATTGTATCATGATAGCGACCACCGGAAGTTGAAAGAAGCCTGATATAGTATGGAGGTTGTAGGGAGTTCAATCATGTCTATCTACCCTGGTGACGCGCCCTCTATTAATCACCTCCGCGTAGAGCTAAACCCTTACGCCCATTCTCGATGAATGGAACCCTACAGGGCAGTGTCTCAATTCGATGTGATCGCGCTCCCGGGCTTTGCGTGATCGATCGCAAAAAATAGCAGGCCTCCAAAGAATGAGAATTCCTCGGACGAAACCTAGCGTTGCTCCCAAGAAAATTCCTGGGAAATATCCCCTAGGGATCCCGCATCATAAGATCCATCACGGAGATGTTGTCAGTAGTGACCATGTCGTTCCCCGAACACCTTGGATAGTCTCTCAGGTCCTCGATTCCTGTAAGGTTGAACCGTAAGGGCTTGCAGAATTATCTCAGCCACTCGGCAAGCCCCTTGTCCCACATCGCAGAATGGCTGCTCTATTATGATATGATTTCTATAGTCCACCGGAAGGGATTTCAATCCATTCAATACTCTTACTGACCGCGTTGCTGCTGAAAACTTGTCTGATTCTACGTTATCATGGAAGACCTCTCGAGAATGGAACTTCGTTAGGTTCCGTTTGGTATACCAACTAATCGAGCCAAGGTGGTTACAACATGACTCGGACTCTCATGAGTGGGATCCCCCCCGTAAAGTAGCAGTGAGATTCCTATTAGTAAGGGGCCGGCTTTGACTTGACGAGTACGTTCAATGATTCACTCCACCCCCAGCTCACCGATCCCCTTGGCACCCAACACACGCACCAACACAGCGAATGGGAATAACGGTGCCCAACGACGATCTTCCCGCTACTGATCGGTTAACGTATGTGAATGTTGGCGGCCATACTCGAGTCGAGGCCTCCTCCTGAATGGCAAACGGTAGTACCGCATCATCATCGCTGATGCACTGTTACCTTCGATTCACCCAAGCGGATCTGATCCACTACCAGAGGGATCGGAAAACGTTCAAGGCCTGAGCAAGGACCAATAAGCTCCTCCCAGGGCACCATCTCGTGATCATATCAATACGTTTTATACGCACCCCGCGATAGATCCTCATTCAATACAAATTTCTGGAGCTCGGGCAGGACTTCTTCTCTTCGGCAAACAGAGATAGGGCGA
>NW_003202759.1:11910-21466 GCF_000006405.1 Perkinsus marinus ATCC 50983
ATATTCTGTTATTATCCCTCACCTGCCATTCCGGAGCCATACCGGCCACTCAGGACGCTGACGTGGAGGGCGAACTGGATGGGGATCATTGGCAGTCGCCTCGGCTTCATGAAGAGATGCCTCGATTTCCGAGACCTTAGGCATGTAAGCCAACAGAGCCGCCAATTGTTTCTGACAAGGTCATCATGATTACTTCGGAAACGTTCCCTGATGGCTGCGATAGATAATGGTGTAATCTACCTCCCTTATAAGTCGCAAAAGCGGGGATTCTCCGGCAGTCTCCACTTCACAGTCTGGACAATACCAACAGCTGTCGCTATTCGCGAGGCCATTCCAGTACTCTTCCCCCAGCCACCGACTCAGGCACACTCTACAAGCCAGAAGTGGTACAAGCCCTCCTCATTATTATCACTGGTGGCTACCTGCATAGCGCCTTGATGCACTTGTCGCACTGGAGTATCTCCCCTCCTTCACCACAAAGTCTACAGTAGATCTGACGAGAAGCAAGGTGATAGACGATAACTCCTCAATTATGAGAACAGGGTCTTTGCTGTTCACACTGCTGACTAGCAGGGCCCCATTCACACATGGTCATCCCCAGAGAGCACTACCCGGCAAGACCAAGGGTGCTACGACTGCATCTGTGTTGGTCTCTAGAAGACCAACAGCCCAGGTAGTTCATGCCTTACTTCCTTAGCATCATCACAATCTCGTTCCCAACCAGTGTGAATGAACTTTCGAGGTATGCCTTGTGATGCCTTCTCAGCTAGCGATGTATCCGGGTCCAGGTAATCGAGGCACCTCACACATGTGCCGATGTCGTTGAACAGGGGATGCTCGCGGAGATGCGCTGAAGTGACGAGCTCAATGGCTACCAACAACATGTGATAAAGTAAGAGGCTGAGCCTCATGCGCTGAGCTACTTGCTATCACGGTGTAGTATCCCACACTAGATTGGCTTTCATGTGATAGAAGGCATGCAACCCAATTCATAAATCGTACGCTAGAGGACCATCAGTACGCAGCCACCTTCCCACCAACTCACCAACTTCACAGCCACATCCACTACAAGGCACAACCGAGGCCAGGCATTCCGTTGTGAGGAGCTCATGCAACCGGTTGCTCTCAGTATCAGACCTGTCAGCATTGCTTGTTGCCATAACAGATTGGGAATACATTCTCCGACAACTTTCCGAATGGCCTACTTCTCCTGCTGGTGCTGTTGGACTCCAAGTCCGGGATCCTCACAAGTATCATGCGAGTCCACGATACTCTCAGGCCCGGGTGACACTGGTGCGCCATCGACAGTGCTCCTGTCGGGCGGCGGCGAAGGGAGCGTCTGAGCGAATAATTGGGCAACTCAGTCCAGTACGTCACCAACCCTTCGCATTTCCTCTTCAATAACATCATCGAGGACACGGTACAGAACAGGCTCAGCATTCACGTTATCTTCATCCTGCGCCTCCTCACACGTGCCAGCTCTGTTCTCTACGGCTTGGGCACCTTCGACAGAATCATCTTCTGGTGCAGCAGCGAAGGGATCTGTCATGGCAAGAACCAGAGGCCCTCTATCATCACCACTCACGATCAACATGAGCCAACTGAACCCAACAACTATCACAATAGCATGAAGGACATCACTGATTGGCCCTGCATGTTCACTACAACTCAGTTTGCCCATCCTCCCGTACACCACTCACCGTCCTGGCAAGAGCTTGCAATGCTGAGAGGCCACCGCGTAACTAAGCTCAGCCAGAGCTCGATAGAGCTATCGATCGCGGAGGCGCACTACGTCAATTTTCTCTATCTCGTTGTGTAAGCTTTCCAAGCGCTTCAACCGTAGTCGTTGTGTTTCAACGGTTGTCTTGAAATTCGCCACCTCCTCTGCATGCCGCTCCCTGTCCTCGCTGTATGTTTGCTTCAACCGCTCTAGCTCCTCCACTGCCAGGGATTTCTCCTTCCTCAACAACTCAGCGTCACCAGCCTCCTTCCGAAACCTATACGATGCCCAGAAGGACGTGCTAATCTCATAGCCGCCACCGCTGTTGCCGTACTTCAGAGCTTCATCATGTGCTGTGTCCAGAAGCTGCTGTGCTTCGGCATTCCGTCGCTTCAATCGATCATTCTCTTGCACTACCCTATCCAACTGCGACGTCTTCATCAAGTCCAGCTCAGCTCTCAGACGACACACCTGATGCCCGCTGCTGCTGCGGCTGACCACCACTGGGCTGTCCAAGCCCTACCTCATCCCTTGACTTGGCTGCCTCTCCTTGTTCTCCCATCAGCAACGTTCTCGCCTCCTTCACTTCTCGCTTTAGAGTTTCGACTTGCATCTGCGTCTTTGAATATATCATCCACTTGCCGTAATCACCCAAAACAGGAGCGCGATAGAACTATCCACAAGAAACGCTGGGCGCAGAGAGGATTCCCAGGTACCGAATTCGCTGCTGGGGATATCGTCACTAATGGACGACATGTCTGCCCATCAGCCTCCCTTACACATTCCTTCTCCGACCGCATTTTCACGAGGAACTCGTCCATTTCCTCCCTCAACTTTTTCAACTCTTTTTCAGCTGCTTGTCTATTGCAACACTCGCGATCTCCTCGAGACATCTGCTCCGCCTGACTGCGATGACTAGATGATTATCGAGGGATCGACTATACGAGATATGCGAATCCCTCAAGAGCATTCACGCCCATATTCCCATGTTGGCCATATATCCAACATGCAGACCAGCGCTTGATGCCAGAAAGTCTACCTTCTCCGCTACAGTCCGTTCCAGCTCCTTCCTACACTCAGCGAGCTTCGCCTTTACTGTCGGTAACTGCTCGGTCTCTCCTCGGAGTTTCTCACACTCCTTATGCAAGGTGGTCAACTCCCTGGCAGTGCCAAATCCGTGGCACGCGGTCACTCTCGTGAGCACTTTTATGCACCTACTTTTCCGCCGCTTCGAGCCTCTCTTCTGCCGCCACTCTTCCCTCCCTTTCAACATCGCAGATGCGCCTCAGATTCTCACACTCTTCATCGAGCTCTCTTGCTCGACGTTCAAGTGTCGTTTCATCATGCCTGACTACATCCCGGGCAGCTACCTATATGCATTTATTGGATTATCAGTTTTGGTAAGGGCTGCTGGCTTCCACGTCATCACAGTTTCGACCAATTCAGAAAGCCCCAACGGACCATTCGTTTCGTGTCTTATTTCGCCAACACACGAGTCATACACTGACGAGTAGAGCCGGTACACACAAATCGCTGCAGAGTTAGGGTCGCCGCTATCTGTATGTCTGCTAACACCAAAACCGCGTTCGAGACTCTAAGACCCGGACAGTCGTCGATCTTATAGATGAGTCGATGAGCTGGCTGCAACTAAATGGAGCCTGGCCGACCTACACGAGTCTCCATTAATTGCAGAGCCTTCTCACGTTCATCCAATAACGCTCGACAAGATGAGATCTCAGCCATCAACCTGTGCATCTCGCGTTATACAAGGACCCCTCAAATTCGACACATATCACTTGTGCAATTCACCGTCTCCCTGCTCTATGATATCCCTGAGGCGCCTCTCAGAATGGACCCTCTCAGCCCAGATAGTGTCCGCTTCCTCATCTGCCATCTTCAGTTGCTTTTTGGTGCACTCTAATTCCTTAGCCAACTTCTCTATTCTGCTTTGGGCATCTAAGTTGAGCTCTGCCACCGATTTCTCACCTACCAACAACATCAAGCTGAAGTAACCGAACTAGGGCAAATTCTAGCAATGACCCCCTCAGCACTCCTCTGTTGAATTCGTCAACACTCGGAGGTACAACAACTACTCTCAGAAGGTATTCGAGACCAGACAGTAACACTGCTCAGCAGATACTATCCGATCACAGTCGAGCGTCGATTCGTACTTTCAATTTTCTGCTTGTCAAGTTTCTTCCTCAACTCTGCCATTCCTGTTCGTTCCTCAGCCAGAACTTTCTTTAGTTCACTTATCTCTCGTTTCGAAGCCTCCAAGCCCTCAGTTGCTGCCTCTCGACACACTCCAACTGACTGCGCTGCCTGATGGCTTTGCTCAGGCCCTACCCGAGGAGCTACGGTGACCTCCGCCTTCTTCAACAATAGTGAGTTCTCTAAGGAAAGTAATTGCACCTACCCAAAAGACATGCGTTTGACCAACATCGACACATACCTGCTTCCTGAGGCTCTCGATCAACATAGCCTCCTCGTTCGAGTACTGTGACGGGGCATCAGTTACCCTCCGAGACTCAGCCGCTCGCATCAAAAGACAACGACAGAAGTAACGGGAAGCAGGAACGCCCAAAAATCGATTCACATCACTGAAAAGATTTACAACACAACGCACGTGTATGATGAGACAGCACGGATAATATAGGGTGAAAAAGGGGTCATCAGACTAGAGTGATAATAGCGGTAATATGTAGATAATGAAACGATTGATTCCCTACTTATACTAACACCATCGAAACTCAGTCTATACCCGCGTACCTTCGGATTTGCAGCGAGACTAGTAGATGATCATGAAAATGACGGCGCTAGGAATGCTGCACTAAAAATACTGCCCTACCATACGGGCATTGAAAAGTTATGGTGACACATATCGTGATATAAGTAAGGGCATAATCAGACCATGAAAAGTGAGACAGATATAAGTTGTGTACTGTCACCACCCACGGATCTATGAAAAAATATGAACCGTACCATCCAGCAATTACTGTTGGGAACGGCTATAGATAGCAACTAATTGATAGATTCCTCAACGATTAATGACAACACTTGTACATGATCGTTTGGATAAAACCGATAACACCTCTGCCATTACTCGATTAGAGGCGATTGAGATTCAGCACGTTCAACGCTCGAGGTCCCTCCATAACATGCTACACATGATCTACAACATTACGGTTACAACTATGACACTACAAGAACCAATAGTCAATACAATATCTACAATATTCTCTTGCAGCTCTATGATGGGAGAACGACGCTGTCAGGCTGGGCAAAATAAGAGGAGGGGGAGAAGCACGACAACAGCTCGAGCACTGTAGTTGTTCATAAGGAACCCCTTTATAACCAACATAAAGAACAATAATACAGCGCTCGTATGCTCCCGCATCGCAATGACGGAGCTACCACAAGCAACCATGATGATGTTGATGGAGTGTCACGAGCCAATACCTCTCAAGTAGGTAGATTGAAAAAAAACAGATGATATAGTGGTCGGGCGTACACCAGTAGGAGTAGCAACCAGGCAATCAGCAGCAGCCAAGACACAACGACAAGCAGAAGGAACAGTGCATGATGCACTGTACCATGTACAATGAGAGTGTGACAATCAAATTCATAGTAATCCTCCGACAACGACTTCCCAAAGTGGAGACGGTGGTACGGAAATGGCTATCTGTTGATATCATCTCTATCACTGATGATGCCGGCACTTAGGAAGCGGCAAGATATGAGATGAGGACCAAAGCTCTATGATGATTCCCTGACAACACACGCAGTGAAGCATGGCCTCGACACATTCTCCACTTCGTTCTTGTACGCTATGTACTCTTCCGGTGCTACGTACAAACGATAATCTGACGAAAATGTGGCACCGCCGAGGTTCGAACCCGGGTCTCACGGATCATTTCGAGAAATGAGGCTTCCAACGAGTTAAGCTCTCTGGTACACACCCCTCCAACTTCAGCGTATCTTTTATTCGCGTAATAACAGTCGTCGTAATACTTAGCGGCCAAAGTTAAAGCTGTCAGAAACAATCTAAACACATCCATTGCACACTCACAATGTCACCATAACTGACCCTCTACTTCCAACTTCAACCAAACATGCTAATTCCAACCACATCACGCCCGAGAGTCCTCCGATGAAATCAACGCTACAACACATACCCAAGTCCTCAGATAGCCTCGAACTAGAGCGCCTACTTTTCTCTGCAATAGATACTCCAGGGTCTTACCTGTGCACATTCAAGCGTGTGATGTTGAAAATTGTGGTATGTTCTTGACCAGTGACCGTGACATCAACATCAGTGTCCTCCGAATGAGACGATTCCTTCACAGCACGATCCAAATACACCAAAGCAATCACAAAGCATTCGCCGGAGCAGTGGAAGAACTTCGATAATCGTATAAGATAATCGGAAATTGAGATACCTGTCCAAGAGCATCAGATAGCTTAATACATGTAGATGAACCTCACTTGGAACAGCGACCGAATGGAACCGAGATCGCACAGGTTTGTTGTTGTTGCTGTTCGCCATGCTCTTCTCTCTCTCTTCTCCCAGCACAATAAGGTGGTCCAAGACTCTCGACAAAGACGGCAACTGAGAATAAACCACCACAAGTTGCACACTCAGCAGTATTCGACACGTCGCTAGCAATAAAGACGATGATGTAGTGATGATCAGGTTTACTCACAAAGCAGTCAATATCTGTTCGGTCCGGAATGTCTCGAGATGATATACCGCGTGGGTACTCCTCTTCAGAGTCGTCATGCTCGAAGCCCAGACGACCGTCAGAGGTATCTTGTGGGCTCGAACAAGGTTGAGTCGATGCTTTGGTACTCGGACCACTCGTCCCCGTACCTGCCAAGAGGCAACCTGCCAAGACGCGAACTGAACTCATCACTTGTCGGGTTTACTTTCGGGTGATGTCGTAACATTGAGTATCGATCGACAAGCATATGCGTCGCCTCTAGTTGTTGCTCGCAACCATCTGTCACTATAAGAGGCGTAAGATGAGGACGGAAAGCTACAGCAAGCCGCCATAGCGCCGCAGTCGGCCTTCTCAACTCGCTTGAACGTGGTCTTGGTCTCCATCATTGTAGAGTATCTTCGCAGTAGCGTGGTATGTGGATCCCTGCTATTATTCTGACGGGTCCTTTCATGACAAAATCTCTCGCGGTCCTTATTGCCAACCCAAGAACGAGGTGATATGAAGGCCATTGCAGACATTATCGAAAGCCAGTCGACAGACGACGGAGTTGAAAACCTACAACTTCACACACCGTTTCGGAGACTACCCCAGAACCGACCATAACCAGTGACATGCCAGAAGCACCGCCTGTTGCTACGATCGATTTACCAACACGGTAGACACGTATTCAGGTGAGAACTACTAACTTGATACCTCTGACAATAACAAACTATCTCGAGTCCTCTACTTTGAAAAGTAGTGGAGCAGCACGCCTGCGAGAGTACACACGTACACGTAATAGAGGATTCGTATCGACAATAAGATCCTCATTGGGCACCCGCGCCCACCATTCTTATGACTTTAATTGTCGTGGAACTCAAAGACAATGCGCATATTGAAAATTCTGTCTTAACAGTAACGATGATCGCACTGATAGGAAAAGTGCCACTAGTGATGGACACCTCGTTATGATTATGATGACTAGTTCGATTTCATCTATCTTGTCACAACTCTCTATTGCCTCGGTCCAGGAACCGACTATCGAAGAAACCGTACCGAGGCTTCAACAACGAAGTCGACAGAGAAAAACTACCACGAAGTACTACAGTAAAATAAACTATTTTCCATATTAACAACTCCAATTGTTCATACCTATCACCATGAAGACGACCAATCATAATAGACATGACCAGACATATTCAAAAAGCATCCTTGACCACTGTTATTCGTATGAGACACACGACTCTCAGGAGAGCTCGAGTTAGACGGTGCTGAGTGCCCGACATCACAGTTTATGGTTGCACACGAGTTGGCACATCGTGCACCATAACAAGGAAACGGGGAAAGAGCAGTCATCCATCAGAATAAGGTTTTTCCGATGCCCTGGGACAACTATGCTCAGCGGCCACTACTTGAGATGAGATGGCCAGAGTAGCAGCAATAGACCAACTAATGTACCGACGACGCACTCTTTCAACAGAAGAGACCAATCGGCTCTATCGAGAAGACGACGGAGCGAAGCATGCCGAGCTGAATGAGTACATAGACCAGAATTCCAAAAACTAGCAAGGCAGGCTACCATCAGCATGGAGCCTCGCACATCGAGTCTGTTAGCAATGATCATCAGAGCAAATAACGTGATAAGAGATGCAGGTGACCTCAAGTAGGAGTGAAAAAGTTCGGTCATTCTAAGGACCACGAGAGGACCGACACCGACAATATAAATTAAGTGGTTTCTTCAACACATCCGACAGCGTTCTCTACCAAAAAGCTAGATACAAAGACAAACCATGTACTCGATGATTATTGTGATGATAACGGATGATACTCAAGCATGAGAATAGACCAGTGATGAGCCTAGTAGTAGAAATCATAACTCTTCAAGTAATCATCATCTGTGAAATATGCAGCCAATACTGCAAAATTATGATGAAATAGATGTTGGAACGAGTGTTTCTGACTACTACAGCGAACTCGTAGCAACGAGGAAAAGTGAGATGATAACGAGCCACTCTGGAGATGCATCCCAGAGTTAACCGGTAGAAGAAGAAAATTGGAGCATGAACGACGAAAAGCGACCGACCGATCTCGAATATTAACATGTACCGAAGTGCGACACTGACCATCATATAACACTATCATTTATAAGCCCTTTTTAGTAATCCTACTTCTTCCTACACGTATGACAATAACCTCTAATGATAATGAGGCCTTCACCAACACTGTGACGGTCTAGAAATAAGACATGCTCACCACGAAACACTCTCGTGGAAGCAATGACGATAGTACTAACTAGTGATAGTGTAGTAAGCTCAGACATCCTAGTTGGATGCAGAGTACATGAAGTAATGCAGACAACCACAAATGCTGTGACCGCGAAGACGATCAAAAGCACTGATGAGGAAAGGGGATCTCTCCCCGCACTTTGCGCAGTAATCATATATGCGCGATTAGTCGATCAGCGTATGAGTGCTTGTACTGGTCGCTGCAGTAATGTTACAATAAGACACGGAATGGAAGACGTTATGGAATATGATGTTTTATATTCAACAGAGACAGCGACAATACAGTGGAGAATTATAGCAAAATAACTCCAGTAATAAGACACTTAACTTTACATGATGACTTCCAATGTCCGTGATAAACACATAGTAGTGCTCATGAGGACAAGGGGCGAGTTGAAGAGTGCATCATCAATTGAGATAGTAATATTCATCGGGACCGTTGTGTCACGCACAAAGCCATATTAGAATAACTCATTATCCGACTTACCCGACACGTTACCAGGTGTATTATCATCGACAATCCACGAAGAAGTTGTGGATTCGCTGCAAGTTCGACTTAAACACCGTTTGCCATCAACATCATGCAAAGGGATTGTTGCTACCGGGCTCACACTGAAAATGAGCTCCCAATAGCACACGTATTCTTCTGGTCCCACATAAAGCGAGAAGTCTGAAATGACAGCACAATATGCAACACCAATACTGAATCGGGGAAGTTCAACTTACCGACGAGCTTGAGCATCGTAGCCTCTAGGCCATTAAGCTCAGCAGTCGAAGTCAGACATCCAACCTCTGCATATCTTCTATTAGCATAGTAGAAATCATCATTGAACTTGACAGCTAGTAGTAGG
>NW_003202759.1:21566-23098 GCF_000006405.1 Perkinsus marinus ATCC 50983
TCCAATGAAACATCATTGCATGTTATCCCAGCACCTAGATGCAATATAATGAGGATGCTTGTCGGTATATTAGGCAAGACCTTATTACCAGCATCAGGAGTGTACATCTGACCATATGAACTCCCTTCTGCCTTATCATGCTTCTCATCATCACTTAGAGAAGGAACAAAAGACTCACAGTGTGGCAGACGGCCAATATAGACGACATCATCGGGAACAAAAAGGTCGCCACTTCCTTGTAGGCCTTCATACGAATGATGATGAGTAGGATGGAACCGACCACAGCACGTAGTAGTCCCAAAAGGATAGGTCAGTGAATGATGGTTGTGTGGACCGATGAGCATATACGGCCACGATAATACGCCTGGCTGCTGCCGATACTGCCATAATAGACTGCAAGTAGCCGGCACAGTAGGAGCCCAAACTATTGACCTATCAATTTGTTGTTGACATTGGACGCCAGACCAAGGGACTTCTTGACCAGGCACTGTGGACGTGTACGTCCTAGTATGAGTATCTACAACTCCTTCACAACGTGAAGATGACCTCAACTTCCGTGAAGAGCCCTGAGGGCAACCATGAGGATCGCGACCGCATCGGTGTGTCTTTTTGCCACCATGCCGTAGTCGGGACCGCGCGTATTGGGCGACATCCACATCTACAACGCCGCGACTTATGGGAATCGTACAATCCTGCTGCTCTGCTAAACCCATTAACATTTCGATCAAAATTGGTGTTAAAATCACTGCATAACATCGTATCCGATCCCCCCCCCATGTTTAGCACTATCAACCCTGGCACATTGTCTACTGAAACAATGTTAATGCACATATTTACATGATAAACAACCGATAAATTACAACGTCAAATTTCATTCTCTTCCTCTACTGAACACCAGTCTGTATTACAAGGATTGGATAGTCAGTCAGTGAGAGTTTGAACAACATAGAACTGCGCCACGTAAATGGCAGAGTGTTTGCTTTGCCCCCGACGTCAAAGTAGAGGATTCCCCTAGGGAGTGTACTTCGGCACTCTGCCCAGGTCCTGACCATGCAAATAACAAGTAAGCTACTCGGGCACTCTACTTTACATGTAAAAGCTATAAAATTGGGGTTTATGTGCGGCGGACTAGCGATGCTAGCCTTGTAGGGAACACAAGGAATGTCCCGTCCAACTGCGAAATTGGGAGAAGCACATACAGGTACATTTGTGACCGAACACTCCCATATCTGCGACTGTCTTGAATCAACATCGTTAGTACGTAAGAATGTCGCGATTAAGCTTTTGCGACAACAGGATACGGCTATTCCGTAGATCTATATCATTTTTCTAAGGAGAGTGTAAGAATTCTAAGGAATCGTTTTCGCTCGCCCTCTGCGTTTTTCTAAGGGGGTTCGGCACTGTCCAAGGGAGTTCCGTTTTTCCCCTAAGGAAACCCCTCAGCTCTCACACAGTCCACTCTTCGGGTTTTGGGTGATGGTCGCCCGAAGGGCGACCTGAGTCGGGTTTCGGGTTCACGGAGGTTACGCTCT
>NW_003202759.1:23198-26857 GCF_000006405.1 Perkinsus marinus ATCC 50983
TGCCGACATCGAGTCGCTCAAGCCCGTGCCACGGTCCTTGGCTCAGCGACACCAGTCGAATAATAACCGATATCCACTAGTACTGAGTGCGACTTAGGTGTGGACAATAAAGCATGCACACCATAGGAAATTATTGCGCACCGGGTTCACATTGTGTCACCCCAGAGAGAGAATCCGGTATCCCTGATCATGGGGAGGCCCTCGCGAGACTTTAGAGTGGATTGAAATTACCCTATCCGAAGTGGAGATGTCAGGAGATGGTTGGTCGGCGTTGGTGGGAGCAGATGTGGTGAACGAAGCCGACTCGAGCACCACAAAGTTAGGCAGATTGGCGACATTCCTCACTTGAATGTAGCCGACATAGATTGAAGTGCAATAGCAAAGGTGCGGGTCCCATCGCAGTGGGCCAAAGGACTTCCCACGGCAAGTCGGCGGAAAAGTTACTCATCTCTCCAAGTTAATTCAAGTATCCTACTGAGACAACACTCCCCTGAGCCTTCTGTCTGAGCCCCCTCGGAGGCTCGGGTCTTGGGGAGGGGTTCTTGGGCAAAGGCTTCTTCAGAAAGGGGCTCGCCACGCCTGATTTCGAGGCTTCTGATGGTCGCGATATCATGCTAAATTTCGCCGTCGCGTATGGGCCAAATGGGTCATTTGAAATGACGAAGTCAGAGTCAACCGTAGCAAAGTCTGTCGGACCCCGGAATCACCAAAAGAAACGTCCGCTGATCCGTCCGAGTCCTCGGCAGAGAAAAAAACCCCAAGTAATCGTTCTTCGCATGATTCACCACAATTGTGAAAAATGCTGTGCTGTGACGACAGATTATTGCAACTGGGGTCATCTCATCGACCATTCCGTAAACTCAAGTGAACCAAAGCCAGTCGATTGGTGATGGTAAACATGCCAACGTCACACTACACCAACGTGCATGCAAACTGTGCTTAATCAATGATGGAGAGTAGTACTCGGAGCCGAATACTTCCAGACCATGTCATGTAAAGGGATACACTATGAAACTGAGTGAATATTGGCTTTGCCCGCCATTTTCAATTCGTGTAGAGTCCGCCATAGTGAATGTGAGAAAGCTACCATCAATCATAGTCAATAAGCCTCCACTTACAGTGTGTTCGCTTTTGATAGCCCGAAAGGTAAAAAGCGCATATCTTTCCAAATACACATAATTTTACAACCAAACTCCCACATAATCAGGCTGTGTATATAGAACACTGCTACAATGCAAAGAGAGAAAATAATAATAACCACACAGGAAACTATAAGAGATATCGCAATCAAGGATTCAGTCAGCAGTCTCATTAGGTTGAGCCAGAACGACCGTGAGCATGCAGCCATTGACGTCCGAGTTCCCAACAGTCGCCCCTTCCTTGCCGAGCATATCCTTCACACTGCGCCCCGGTGGAGGCAGCAGCTCCTTCAGATCAAACGCCGTCAGAGCGACCTGCTCCCAGTTCGCCACCAGTGCCAGGAGATCCTAAGCAGACATAACACTTCCAATGCCAGCAGCACTCAAGCACGGGTAGTTAACTTCGGCATACAGGAGAGTGAATCTCACATATGTTTCAAAGATCTTAAAGCTTTTCGATGATGACAATAAGAACAGATAACGAGTAATATTATTGAATGCATACGAAAAATTATACAAAAAGGCAAGGACGATGATATATATGCGATATGATATATATACACATGGCTAGCGATATGTACTGAGCCTAGCATGACGACTGGCAACGATCACCGAGTGACCTCGATAGGACAGTGAACCCTCTCTCCAAATACTACCTCAAGCGGCTGTCCCTTCCCCAACACAGCCTTCTTCCTCTCACCATTACTCGTCCTAATGCCTATCCTCACTACATCCTTATCTCCATCTGCAGGTAGACTAGGCATCGGTGGGACCTCGGCCGAAGGGGCCTCTGCAGGGCCACCAGTCATAGGGGCATCAGAGTCTGGCGGCGACGACGAAGGGCTCGAGGACGATGTTGGTTGGGATGGCGGGGCCTGGGCAAATAACATATCCAAGAGCATCTCCAGCTAAGCTTCTACAGAACGACGATGGTGTCTCCTGCTGGGAGGTGGCTTATTGAAGTCGTATCGATCAGTGAAGTCGGTCATTTTTTGCAGCGCTTCGATCGGCTAAGAAGAAGTCTCTGTAGGTCACCGACGAACAACAGCAGCCGCTACATCCGATGAGAATTTTTGAACATCCCATTGCTCACATTTCCGCCCAGTTCGAGGGTCTAAAACATGCACTAGAGGTAGAGGTGCCTGAATCACCACACAAAAGCTCAATTTCGTGGCGCGTGACGGCCGAGGATGCCGCTACCTCGTCATCCTTGCAGTAGTAGGTGAGATACTGTACGGCTTCGGCCTCTTCTTTCGACCTCTGCCACAATATAAAGCTCGTCTTGAGCAAATCCTGCACCATTGATTGTTTCCATATATCCCTGAGAAGTAGATAAATATTTCTAAAACTTTTACTCCACGATAATCCATCATCCAAGGAATATTTGGGAAGTACGACTAACGCTCAGTTGCAGCTATCAAACATAATCGGTTCTGTCCAATAAGAGTGAAGATAGAAAAAATGTTTATAACGGCTGATGGATGAACAAACGAACTAACAGAGGATAAGATATAAGACACCTATATGAATCTGGTTGAATATGGGTAACTCATAGGAGAGTCTCCTAAGGAGGCCATGCATTATCATATATCATGAAGACACCACATCGAAATACGAGCATTACCTGTTCAGACTGTGGCTGACGAAATTCTCGTTGTCCTGTATGTTCACGATGAGCCACCGTTTCTCACACCGAGCTTTGGCAATGACCTCAGCAAATGGCAGAGGCGAAGACAGGCCCTTCGGAAGGTTAAAAAGATTCATAAACGCTGAGGAAGGGAAACCCGTCAACTCGTGAGTGAAATGCTCGCGAATCGCCACTGTCAATCTCAACTACTCTTACCCTTTTCGCCGTCATTGACCGCAGATGATTTCTGCTCATCATCAACCTCCTCCTCGTCTTCTTCCTCTTCAAAGTAAAACTCCTCGTCCTCCTCCTGATCCTCACTCATGTGCGTATCACCATCATTGGAGCTCCCTCCTCTACCACTCGTCGACCCCATTCTAACGTAACTGCTCAGCTACAAATCATAAGCCCACTCCTGCCAACACCTACCTGATGTTCCTTCTCTCAGAGCCCGGCGCACTCCCCGGCTGCGATCCTGCTGGTGACGCCAGAAGGGTGTCACGGAACGCCGGGATAGCCGCTCGGACATCTAACACACCCCATCCACTTTCCACTTGAATACCATCATCTATCCTACTCTCCTCGGGGACAGCAGCTCCTCCTACTCCAACATCGAAATACAACGAGGCAGCCCGATCCAAATTTCCATCAGCCATCTCAATGTACTGCTTAGCTTCAGCCGCTGTAGGACAACCAGTGAGGCCCATAAACGACGCCACTGTGTCATCCACATTTGCCGAGCCGCTCGATCCACCACCACTCGACATGTATTCAAATTCAACTACGCATTGACGTTCTCTATTCTCATTCACCCAATCACAGCACCGCTATCATTCATGACCGACGTACCCGATTTCTCACCCCACCCCGTACAACCACTTCCGTTATTCCCA
>NW_003202759.1:26957-31195 GCF_000006405.1 Perkinsus marinus ATCC 50983
GCCGTAGTCACTCGACGACGCAAAAGATCTTCCTCCATAGTTGTCTCATAATTGTGATACTAGCGTCAAGCTAGTATGTTAGTCTGCTACAATTGAACTTCCATAGATTTTCAAGTTGCTTTTAATTTACGTTCTACGTGAGATCAGACGGTGTTGCGTTAACTCAAAGGATATTGGAAAACTGCCATACTGTGTCCTGAAACGCATTCACGTAATCAACGTACACTGTATAATACCACGCCACGTGCGCCCACGAATATCCCTCTCGGTCCAAGGGCCAACTCGATACGACCAGTGGGTGAACAGTACGGTGATGGATTGCCGATCGACTTGACCATCTACGGACGCGTGAATGTTGGTAACGGGGGAGGGTACTATACCAGAGAGCAAACCTGTCCCCAATACAGTGCCAGACGCAGTAGCAGCAGCGGCTACATTCATCAACTCAATCACCAAAACTGCTAAAATGTCCACAATACCTCTACCGAGGATCGAACCCACGACCTCCCACTGATGCAGATCTCTGCAGGAACTGTCACAACTCTACTCACTCCGCCAAAACTACTAGAAACCACTGATTACCATTCACACTACGTTTATTTCGAGAACGACAATTAACAATACCGCTCCGTGACCACCAACCACTCTGGCAGCCGTCGCAACTACTAATGGGATGAAAATATACTCATGCGAAAAGGAGATCTACTGGAGTTACGCTGATTATCATGATGATGACAGTAGTACGAATAAGAACAGCGGCAATTTTATTCATTTGTTTCGGGAGTACATACACTTCCTTTACTCATCTTCTTCATCAGAGAAAACAATCTCATCGTCACCGTAACTGAAGACACGACATTTTCAACAATATGTAAGGATAGGAAAATAACCATATACTTAACAGTCGTTGAGAAAACTCCCAAAGCGAGCGAACACAGGCATACATTACCATGCCGATTCTACTACTCCCACGATTTAACCACCGACATTATTACAGATCCTTCAGCTCCTGTTCTCTCTCCCGAGCTCTCTCAACCTCGGCAGCTACTTCAGCGCGTCGCTCCGCTCGCATTTTAGAAAGATCAAAGTCGGACAAATCAATCGACAAAGCATCGTTGACCTAGCAAAGTTCAACAGCATAAGCAACTTCATTGGCCGCCTACACCGCCCTACAATCTTCTCGAAAATTTTATCCTTCTCCTCGAGCTCAGCCAACTGCTTTGGCAACTTCCAATCACATGCCGGATCCTCTGCCCTCAAAATGGTCATCAGCGAATGAGTATCCTTACATTCCATGAGGATCTCTTGGAACGTCTATGCAAGGGAAAAAGATACTCATATCCACAACAACAACACTACTCTAGCCCACCTGCATGTACATCAGCGCAAACTTGAACATGTATCCCTCTACACCATGCTCAAGGTAGAGCTCATAGAAGTCCAACAGGGCCTCGAAAGGCAGGACCTAATCACCCGCGATATCCTCAAGCTCCTCAGGTAGATCTGCT
Source organism: Perkinsus marinus ATCC 50983 (assembly GCF_000006405.1). Lineage (NCBI taxonomy): Eukaryota > Perkinsozoa > Perkinsida > Perkinsidae > Perkinsus > Perkinsus marinus. Next base: position 28,466 of record NW_003202759.1, read on the forward strand.
TACATGAAGCCCTAGGCCGATGAACCACTTACTGCAGTACATCTCCGGCAAGATGCCCTTCGAGCTGAGATGTGCGTGCAACTGCAGAGACAAGCACCCTCACCACTACATCCTCTCTATTCCTCCCCTGCACCTCAGGCATGCGCTTCTTCATGATCTCGCCAAAGACCCTACAGTCAGCCAAAAAGGCCTGAGGAGCTCCCTTGAAATACCCATCAGAGTGCTTCTCCGAACGATGGAGGGCCAACACCAGTCCAGCCGCCTCTTCAGGGGACAAGAACAATCCCAAGAAGGCGGCAATATATCTACAAAAACGCTGTTCAAGAAGGCAATAAAAATCCATCAGCACCCCATCCCCTGGTGATAGTCCTTAGTCTCAACTGCCGCCATACGAAGGGTATCAATATGCCTCCTCTGCCTCTCCTCGATCCGCTTCTTACAGGCATTATGCTTCTCCACCACTGTTGGATCCTTCGAAGAGGCCCGGTCGGGAGTGACATACCTAAGGGAGGAGATGCGAGACCATTGCAGTACGATGGTGTAATATACGTTCGCTCAGCGTCCCGCTCGAAGATACGCACAAGCTCGGGTTCATCGCAGAACTTCCCAGCCTCACAAGCTCCCGAATCGGGCAGATAGTCGGCCCAACCCTTTACTCGAGTGATAACCTCTTCAGCATTCTTCTCCGAAAGGTAGTTGCGGAGATTCCTAACGATAACAGCTCCATTGGAAGAAGGGGCGATAGTAGCGACAGCTAGTCGCGACCATAGTGGTAGTCTCCACTACACTCTTAGTGATAGTAGTACTACCGTGCCATTAAAGGAGATGCCTTCTCGTCCTCGAAGAAATTCTCGGTGCGGATCATATTATGCGACAATTGAGTACTACCAACCAAAAGAATAGGCGACGATGCAACTAGGCTACCACAGGAAAAGGATAGAAACACGCATCTAAGGCTTCTCCTCAGCATGCTTACTACGGTATCGATTAATTGCCGAGGTGAACCTAGGGAGTCATTGCGAACAACCATATTATTCAAAGCATCAAATGGTGAGGAGTATGCAACATGAACCTCAGCCAGTCATCACCATTGTCATCGTCGTTACTGTCTCTGAATAGTATTGAACACAACGTCAAACTCCTCCAAAGCCCATATCATAGCATCATCAGCAGCCGTGCCTGGGTAGGTCTGAACACGTATCTGAAGTACTCTTAATGCAGCAGCAGCAGCAGCACAGGAAAGCTGGTGAAGCTAGTACGTTGACGAAGGGCTCGTTAGGGTGAGGCACGGAGTAAGTCGAGTTTTTACTGAAACAGTGGACCTTTATCCTTATTCCTGCAACTAATTCTTTCCCTTCTGCCACAATTATTAATGCTGTATTATTTATTAGCTAAGAAATACCGCACCGACTTACCTAGAGTGTGGTACACATTCTGAATGCTGATAGGTACCGCATAAGTCCTATGTAGACGACGGCATGCTGTACCGCGGCCGTGGCCTATGTAGACCACTGTTCGGAGAACCAGGTTTCACCAACTCGCCAAGCTTGGTGATTTCGGGTCCTAATGAACTCTCGCCAACACGCTCAATCATGGGATACGACCGCTTCTGGACCATATTTCACCTCTTTGGCATCAACACCTAACGAATTTCACCGAGATGTGGCGGAAACTGGTTGAGGTAATCCGTAGTTTCGTTCGCCCAAATGATCTATTACGTTCTGTGCGCACGGTTACAGCAACTTGGTATTGGTGTAACATGCCAGTGGCTCAGATATTGCCACAAAACTTGGTGAACTTATCGGTATTTGCCAAGTACGTGTCGTAAAATGCCGATATCTTGGTATAATCATTTGTTTATGAAGATTAGACCATCTTTGGCGATGTCCGCCTTTTATCGATCACGGTTGGTATATTCCCGAGTCGGAGTCGAATATCGCCAGGTTATTTGTTCAAATCTGGTTTTGTGACAGGCTTTCGCCACAATTTTGTGATGATTTCTGTCCGGCGAGAGTTGTATCAAGGCCGCATACCGCCAAGTTGGATTCAACCGCACACTTCCCCCTTGGTTCTGCTTTTCGTTGTCTGTTCTCAGTGACTTTCGATGTTTTTGGACTGTGAGTTTAAATGATTTTCATGTTTCATGGTAGGGCGATAGACGGTCTATCATAGACCGATCGAGTACAGGAGAGTTCGCGCGGGAAGCCCAGGATCTACTTACATGAGCTTTACCACGGCAGAGTTAATCCTTTGTCAACTTTGCCGAGCCGGCAAGGCCCAACGAGGAAGTTGAACAGCGTCGTATGGCCTTGTATGAATCGATCAGTGATCTCCGATCATTATATCACCATAGAAGTTCTCCTTTTCGATGGAATGCTCCGACCAAAGCTCCAGTTCAATAATTCATGGCTGAATAAGGCTCCGACCAAGGCTCCGACCAAAAAGCAGCTCAGGCTTATTTGGAGAGACTGCGGCAGCACTTGAAGGAGGTTCAACAAATTGGGTCACAATACATCAAGCAGGTGGCAGGGAAGCGAGCGCTGGAACATAGAGAGGATATGGAGCCTGAAGAGGTGTTTCAGCCTGAGGCTCAGGTACCTGAAACTTTCAGGTAGGGTGTCCTAACAGGATAGTATCCCTATGTGGGTGACTTGAGTTCAGGTGGGCGACAAAGTTGCCTCTAAAAGAGACTCTTCGGCCACAGTACATAGCTCTAAGTTCCAGAAGCGC
>NW_003202759.1:31295-32410 GCF_000006405.1 Perkinsus marinus ATCC 50983
GCCTTTCCTCAGCCTTGGAAGGCCACCGCCTTATTCAAGGCTCACCATCCTCCATTCGGAGCTTGATGCGCATCCGCTCGTTGTGCTTTCTCAGTTGATGAATGAAGAATCGTTCATGTGAACGGCGATGACCCATGAAACACTTCAGGGCATCGTGCAGGCCCTCGGCAGCGTTGTTTGTACTATGTCGCATGCCCGCTGGAGCTGATCAGACTGATCAGATCAGCATAATATACCCGAACGTGAGGTGCCTCGCCAATGGAGGATCAGACCTGAAAGAGACCCTTTTCCGAGATTATGAATTAACAGAACCCGACGTTGTAGTAGTAGAGCGATCGACACGACTATCGGGGGCGGGCTTGAGTGAGAGCTAGTTGTCAACAATGAACTTAAACAGAATAAGGTCTTCCAAGACTCAACTTCTCCTGAAAAGCAACACAGTATAGAACACAAAAGCGAAACTTCCTACTCACCGGAAGACAGTAGAGAACGGAACTTATCACGATACTGTTGACCGGTCCTAGCTGGGCATTGTGAGCTTCACATTGTCTTCACAATGTGAAGACTCAGTAGGAAAATACCGATAGGAAATAAGACCAATTGAATCCGAGAGCTTTCACAGTGTGAAAGCTCTGGGATTCAATTGAAATTCACATCCGAGATGAACAGAACGACCTCATCGCGTCCAGAAGTTGTAGCACCTCATACGCTTACTCGTTGAGAGTTCAGCCTAAACCGTTCAGGAACAGCGACAGAAATTTTCGTCACAGAATCGTCAGAGATAACAAAGAAGAGGTAGCAGTAATAGTAGTCGTGGAGTATCGTTGCAAGCAGTAACTGACCTCGAAGACTAAGAGAAGTAGCCGAGTCGTGAGCCATGCTGAGAGTCGTAAATAATTAATTGACGGCGTGAATTGGTTCCTGCTCCATTACCATCACCTATGCCATAGGTGATGGTCCCCATATGGTTCATCCCCATAGGTCCTATGGGGATGAACCAACGTTGATTCTTGATATAATGAGCTTGTACGAACTCCAATGACTATGTATGCTGGACACCACCAGTTTGGTGGCACCAAAAGTTTGGTCCAATTTGGACCGTCCAAAACATAAAT
>NW_003202759.1:32510-41471 GCF_000006405.1 Perkinsus marinus ATCC 50983
CTGTGGCCTTCAGAAGTCACTGAGGCATCGTCCGAGCGAGAGAGGCTTCTGATGGAGCTGCTAGCTCGAGAAACTGAGCGGAAGAAGGAAGGGGTAGGCTGCCGTGTGAGTGTTGTATTCACTATCGACTGCTTTGAAGGAGAGGGAAGGAAGGAGTGCAGTAGAGAACTCCGCAGACAGCCGAGACGATAGGGTTGTGAAAATGCTAGAGGAGATGCGGAGGAATCAGTTGAAGCAACATGCTGATCTCATCATGGCGTTGAAGGAGGTGAAATTGCAATTGAGAGGTTCCTATCGAAAAGGCAGTTGTGAAAATATTAGATTACTGCTGCTTCAATTTCGCGGAGCGAAGCTAGTACTGGTGGTGAAGGGCTGATAGTGAAAGCTGGTGGGGTTGTGATGGATGGTGTAGATGAGGAGGAGGAGGAGAGAGGAGTGGATAGAAGTGATACGAACGATGGGTGGAGGAGACGGTACTTGTCAGTGGTAGGTGTAGTAGTGGCGACTGAGTCGACAGCGGTAGGCAGTGAGGCAGCGGCCGATACTGCTGAGTCTGGGGAGAAGAAGGACTTAGAAGGAGTCGTTAGAGAGATGGATGATAGGATGAAGGGCACTGCTAAGATGCTCTTGGGGAATCTGGTAAGGGGTAGACTAGGCAGAGGCTCGTGGGCAGAGGTTGCCAAGGCTCTCACTACCCGCATATTTGTTGACGTATTGCTGCCTCACGCTAGTTAGTGTATCTGATGTGTATGCCGATCCATGTTGTAGGTGAATAATCCGAAATCGGATAAGTTCAGACGAGTAAATTTGCGAACCCCTCGATTCCAAGCGCAGCTCGATACGGGATCAGCTGCGAGGAAGTTGATGGAAGAAGTTGGATTTAAGGAGGAGGGGTATTCATTCTCTACCTGTTCTGGACTGGCTGATCATCATCGTGAGTGTACAGGTCCTATCTTGTATGGAGCCCGTCGTCGAGTGAGGGAGATTGTGAGGACGAGTTGGGTGATGTGAAGAAGGCTCTAGCGTTGCTATCAGGCGAGGTCAAGGAGGATGGGTAGAAGGGAGGAGCAGCCACTCTGTTGTATCGGACGATCTTAGCTGTTGTTGTCGGGGTAGGCCCAATGGTACGAGCACCAGGGATGCTGAGAAGACCTACCCACCATGGATGTCTACCGCTGTAGCAGCTACTACTACTACCACTACTACTGAGGTGGGCGAGTTGTCTTGAGACTTGCCTGTATCGGCTGTGATGGCAGGTAGCAAAAGGGGGATCGAGCAGTGGCAGTGAGGAAGGTGGCGGAGGCTTAGGGAGCTTGAGTGATTAGTTTTGCATAAAAGTTTTACACAAGTTTCACTTTAATGTTGTCGAAGTTGATCGTAGTTGATGATGTCAATGATGAGGATGAGGAGGATGGACCTTCCCTTGCAGTAGTGGTAGTAGGGTAATAGCGATGGCTCGTCCAGCACTGGAAGGGTCCTTTGATAATCCACTAGAGGCAATACAGAATGACTCGTCGCCGTTGTGGTCGGTCCCAACGCCTACGATGGCCAGGAGGGCTGCTAGCTTCCGTCGAAGTTGCTCTTTGGGGAGCTCATCGGAACTCGTAGGTCTTGCGGAGGAGGAAGAGGATGATGAGTTTGGGGAAGAGGGGAGGGTTAGGGTGGCACCATGCTGTGGAGGTGAGTGGGCAGTCATAGTAGTTCACAGGACGATGGGTGCTGTCCTCACCGTAAGGATAGCTGCGCCCTTTGGAATTTCACGGCTATTTATTTCATCGGTGGGTTTTCACACACTCTTACAGCTCATTAGATGTTCAACCTTGCCTTGTTCATCATCTTTTATGAACAATAAAGGTATGATGGAATATTGGAGACTTTGTAGCCGTTGGTTTAGCGCGGAAAGTGTCCCCAGTGATGTAAGCAGATCCGATACTGCGAGTGGTGGTGGAAATAAGCCCAAGCCAGCCTAAGGGTATCATCCTGGTCCGTGAGGGGGACGATGTGGAGGAGGTAGCTGAGCAGTTCCTCATGGACAACGACTTGCCGTTAGAGCTAGCGGGTAATGCTGTTGGACGCACAGCCTAGTGAGTTGTACTCAGGGCCGCTTGGGGAGAGGATACGGGAGGACTTACGCATGATGGGTCGGGGGCCGAGCAGCAGTAGGAGGAGCAGTAAGAAGGAGGAGGAGGGGAGGGAGGAGGAGGAGGGGGATAAGATGGAATTCGACTTGCGCGGGTTGGACCGGCGTAGGTTGAGCTTGGGCAGGATTAGAGAACGCGAGGGCGACGATGATGGATCCCTTACAGAAGGAGTGATCCGTAGGTTCTTCGGTTCTGGACGAGTCCGTACCATCTCCGGGTGAAGATTCCCCACCACGAGGGGTCGCCCCCCGTAGAAGGCTTCTAACTGCGCCTGCTGCTGTTGCTGCTGATCCTCCCCCCACTATAGTGGTGAGATTGCCAAAGAGGCGGCGTTGGCTTGAGATGCTCTTCTTGCAAGGACAGCAGTGGAGGAGGGAAGTGGAAGAGGAGTAATGACGTTGTGTGGAGTGGCGTGAGGAGCAGAGGCCGAGGAGGGATGAGGGGCGGCTGTCGACCTCCTCCTACAAGGCGCCAGCCTCGTGGGTCTGCTGGCTGCACTCGTTGCGGCGCATTGCTTATGACAGCGCAAAGAAGGATGTCTAAGCAGAAGGCGGAGCGAAGCTCGTCACTATCATCATCATCGTCAGTATTTGCCAAACTCCACGACCATGCTGGGACGAGGCAACGAAGGCTAACTCAGCTGAGAGAGCAGCGCGACTCGTCTCCACGGCGGTCGTCTTCGTCGAAGGAAGGGATGACAGGGTGAGGGGCTCGATGGTATATGTGTGAAATAGTAGAGTTTATCCCCTCTCTCTACGTGCTCGTGTGGGGGGCCGTACTGTTTCGGCCTTGCTGCATGCCTGGGTCGTCATTGCGGATGGCCATCCACCGGACAGGTTCTCTCTAGAGAATCCTCAGCCACCGGGACATCGCCTCCACACTATGCATGAGAGGTGGGTGGCGGAGGAGGAAAGGATCAATAGGAAACTTGATCCGCTTGCAAGGAAAATCCGACATCTTGTGGACCTCCAGAGGGACTACGTCGCGGAGCGGGAAGAGGCGGAGTTGAGAGGCGCTACATTCAAGCCAGCTATTGGTGAGGTTAGGGTGGACCTACTCGAAGACAGCTTGTGCCGATTGTGGTAGGTGAAAGTCAGAGGATGTGTCCAGGGGTGAGCCGGCTGAACGGCTCGAAGGCTGCCTCGGCTGATGTGAGGCATTGGGTGATGTTGTTGGAAGAGTTTTTGGGGTAGGAAGCGACTGAGCAGAGGTGGAAGAGGAGGGAGAGAACAGCGCAGTTGCGAGGGGAGATAGAGAGGCAGCGGATGGAGGAGTGCTCCTTTAGGTGGGGGCGTATCGTCAGGAAGGGTTCCTATCGGTTGACAATGAGTCATTTACTTACTAAGTGCAGACCGCATATTAACTCGAAGTCGTCACTCATCGCCCAGAGGAGGAATCCCTTCCGGAAGAGTCCATTCGAGATGCTCTATGAAGATGCTTCCCAGAGGAGGGTGGGTGGGGCTTTGGTCATAGTATGAGGAGGGCGGCCTCGGTAGGAGCGACGGGTAGAATGGGAAAGCTACCTGCCAGAGGGGGTAACATTCGCGCCGAATATTGGCATGGCGCATGATCGGCCATCGAGGGATGGGAGTAGGGAGATGTTCTTCAAGAGGCTCTCGTGAGTGGTGCTCATTTATCTGCATTCACTCGCCCCATCAGATGCAGGAAGGACGCGTCCGCTCCCGATAGTGACTCTTCTTTAACACATGGGGGCGGCCGTCACGGACTAAGGCGAGCGACTGCTGCTAGTAGTAGTAGTAGTAGTAGTAGTAGTAGTAGCTGTTGCTGGGCCGATGACAGCTGTTATGGCGCTGACTGGATAGGCGCTGTGTCGGAAGGTCAAGGCTCGTCAGCCTTCCCCTCACCTTGTTGGCCTAGGTCTGCCCGAGGTGGGCTGGTGATCCTCGTACTCGTAGAATGTGGTACTGCTCTCTCAGGTGATGAGAGTCTTGAAGGAAGTCCCCCTAGAGAGCGCTTGTTGTTTGACTCACCACCGGCAGCAGCACGGACAGCTGGTCGGTCTAAGGCCCAACGGAGTGGTTCAAAGCTGCTGATGCCACAGCGGCGGCGACCATCGGGTGATATTTTCAACGTAGGTGGGGGAGTGTGCAAGGGTCTATGAAGGGGATTCGTTCAGAGGTTGTATTGCGAGTCTGTGGATTTGAGGAGGAGAGCGGCTGAGTCCGAGTCGGCTGCTGTGAAGGTTGGCACCGTGGCTTGAGTGGGGAGGATGATGGTATGCAGGCAGCGAAGGAATTGTCCTCTGAGGCTAAAGCCCTGAGTCGAAGTAGGGAGATATTGGAACAGAGGAGGATGGAGAAGTATGAGAGGTTGTATGCAGCTCTGGGAGGTGGGTGGTGTATTGGTGTTAAGGCTAACTCGGGTGGAATCCATCCGTATTCTGAGGTGACGGTTAGACGAAACTGGACTATAAGATTTCAGATCGCTCGGGGTTGATTGGGAATGTTCGCGCGACTCCGTGGCTATCATAGCAGTTTATGACGTATTATAAAACTGAGTCGAACGGGAGAGTCCCTAAAAGGGTGCTTCGGAGGCATTGCTGTGGAAATTTGGCATCGCGATGACACGATAGTGGACAGTCTTCGGGGAGGGTTTCATCCAGGGTCACATGCGGCCGCCGTATCATCCGCAGAAAATGACATGAATTTGATGATTACTACGCAAGATGGGACGAAAGTTCATCTCGAGAATATTCATACTCGGCCTGGCACGCATCAGTATTGCGCGTCACAACTACCCCCTAGAACTCGGAACGTATCGGAGGTGCACATGTGTTCTGGCAACGCGCACCTGAGTCATTTACCGGTTTTATGGGGGCCCACTTTAGATGGAAACGTGCCACCAGTGACTGTAGGTGTACCCCATGCGGAGGATCCAAGTGAGTGGATTAACCCCATGACACTGAATAAGGCTGGCCTGGACGACTCTGGAGAGATGGAATTGGTACGGTAAACGACTATGCGATTTGTCCCCTCCTTGTTGGTATTAGGTATCACATATTGTATCCTACGTAGAGGAGTCGGGCGAGCCGGTAAGCCTAGAGAACTTCATCGCGGCAATCGATTATAAACTTCGCCTGTCTCGGAAGCCCTCCAGCCATCTGTTTGTGTCCACTAGTGCGAGGGAGAGGAACTCCAAGTGGGAGGTGCATCCAGAGGAAGCGGCTCATACGATTGTTGTTAATCTACTAGATTGAAACGCGCTGAGCCGGAAGTGGACAAGGAAGCGACATTCACGCCTCGGATAGACCCGCATTCAGCGAGGCTGTCGGAACTTCACCGTCCCCGAGGGGTAGGATGATGATGATGTCAATTGCATGGGGGCTACCACTGACTCTAGGGAGTGCCGATTCACGAGCAGTTGTTGGCTACGCGACGGGCGTCGCAGTTGCGGATTGATGAGATGAGGAAAGAGGAGGAAAAGAGGGCACTGGATGGGTGTAGGTGTGCTCTCGTGGAGATGATATCTTTGTCGTCAACGCACTGCGAAGAAAACGTAGTGAGATTCCCTCATTGCTGTTGTAGGCACATTCCATCCGGATACGCGTCTGACGGGCTCTCGTCGGCCTTCGAATGAGTCTGTTAGGGTCAACGTTATTGTGTCCGGCGGCTCTGCTGCGGTTGATCCATGAACCGTTGGTTTGTCCGAATGAGGCGTTGTGATTAGAGTGTTCATGGAGGGTCTCCATACAGTTCCGTTGAGGCCAGATGAGCTTCCGATTAGAGGTGGGAAGGGGGGATGGCAAGCGTAGCAGTGATTGAATAGCACTGTGGTGATACTATAACACTGTAACCACCTACGATGTGGCCTAGTCTAACGGTAGGAGGGTAAGGAGAGGCGAACGAGTCGCATGAGGATCCTATGAAAATTTAATGAACTCAGTCTACTGCTCGTAGGAGGTGAGCTCCTCATATATCAGCTATTTAATCTATCTGAATGCCTAAGCAAAGGGGACTGCTGCCCGCCGACAGCGACGAGGAGGGTTCTGATGGTGAAGAGTTGCGAAGTCGACAATACAAAGTGAGCTGTCTAGATGTGTCCGTCCGCTTGGGGTCCGAAGAGGTGATGTCCAGGTGATTCTGATCGGCAATGGAGCGGTGGGGAAGACCTCCTTGGCTCACAGGTTCTGTGATGGTGGTTTTAGTGCCTCCTACAAGCAGACCATCGGCCTCGACTTCTTCGTAAAGGTAGTAGGCTTCCTCATCTCACTGTGTTGCTGAGCTTGGCGGCTGCATCCAGCGGTTGGTATTGCCGGGAGATGTTAATGTATGCCTACAAGTGTGGGACATTGGTGGGCAGAGCATTGGTGGGAAGATGATCAGCAGGTGATGAGGAAGAAGGGCTACTACCTCTACCGGGTAGAGGTGGGAGTAGCCGATAGGAAGAGCACTGTCTGTGGGCATATCGTCGAGTGCATGAATGTGGTAGTCGCAATACGATGTGGATGGACTGCCCTGGAGAATGTCCTCTCTCATGTTTTTGAGCAGGCCCGTGTACTAGTCCCTCTAGTACCCTATGGGATGATATAATGTAGAGTAAACTGATCATACAATACTCGTATGAACTATCATAGTAAACTCGAATGCATTGGGGCTGTCGCTTTATCGCTAGCTTATATGCAATATGTTTACCTGTAATCCTCGTATTATTACGTCCACAAGATGGGATCGGATGGTACGTTATGATGGCGTGTCGCCAGAATAGGTACATCTATGGTTCGGATGCAGTGATTATGGTGTATGATATCACTAGCTATCAGAGCTTTCAAGATCTCAACGATTGGCTGCATCTTGTTTACGGGTGTCCAGAGCTCCTCTTTTGTTCGTGTAGTTATTTTGCGCCTCTCAGGGCAGTGAGGAATAGCCAGACGGAGGAGAAGCCCGACTTCCCGTGAGGACCTTCCTCTGGCTGTGGCCATGTGGCAGCTATTGATAGGTTGCTATTCCTAATGGCTAACAAGGACGACCTTGAGCACATGCGTATGGTGAGCCGAGCCAAGCACAGTGTCTTCGCTCTGGAACGAGGCATGTAGGGCGACTCCATAGGTGATGATGATCTACTGCATCTTGTAGGAGTGGACACTTCCTCGTCTCGGCGAAGACTGGTGATGAGGTCGCCACTGCATTCTATCAGATAGCAGCGAATCTGGCGGGGATAACTCTGAAGGAACCGGAGATCCAAGTGGGCTTAATGTAGTGCTCTTCCTCGCAGGTAACATGTTAGGTCCATCAGAAGGTAGTGAAGGCTGAGCTCGTCGATTACCCTCAAGATGACCCCCTTCATGCTCATGTAGTTGCCCCGAGGATGGCTGCTCGAACGTCCAGTCGTCGATCGCGGTGTACCGTTCAATAGTCTCATTAACGCTTTGTGGTGTGGTCAATCTGGGGAGTCCTACAAGAAAGTAGAGTCAACGTCTGCAGAGGAAGTGATGCAAGTAGACGACTGAGCGAGTAGTTAGATGATTCTCAGGGCTGAGGGTCGTGGGTAGCCGCTGGAATATTCTTCTAGTGAACTGAGTGGGTTATGCCATCCGATGGTACCATCATCTTCAGTGATCAGAATCTCGGATTAAATGTATAAGTGATGCCAAGCCCGGCGGCCCCAGTGGCCCCAGACCGCGATCAAGCACTAGGAAGGGCCTGGGCCTCGCTCGGACGGGCTCCTGGACGGGAAGCCTAGGAGCATCCCCCATCACAAGTGGCTGTAGCGCTCGCCATAAGAATCGATTTGCTAGTGAGGGAGTATCTGGTGGACGTTTTATTAGTCCGCTGTCATAAGCGTGTACATCCCTCTACTGTCTGTAATAGATAATGTACTATTGTGTGAAAGGTTCACCGTCCACACACAGAGGCTCGATGACATGTGATTAGTGTGTATACTCACTGAAGATGGGGTAGCGCTGTGGTGGTTGAGCTTGAATTTTTTGGACGCCTTCACGATGGCTTTGTGAAATACTGTTCGAGCCTTGTTCGTGGTGTGTGAGACCCGTCACGGAGAGTTTGCGAGAAGTAGACGAACGTGGGAACTTCCCACTGGGAAGTATACCATCCTCGTGCATAGTTGTGGATTTGTTCATGTTTTTTGCTTTTCGTGGGATAACTCGACTGTTGTTGAGCATTTCTTCCGTGGGGGTGCCACCACAGAGTTGTGATAGTCGGGAGCTCGTGTAGATTCCAGCATCTGTCTGAGTCGACCCTCGTGTATGTGTTTGTTATTGTCAGAGTTTCGGATTGGACATATAGGGCAATGTCATGGTGGTGCTCGGTGTCCATGGCCTCATCAGCCATTGGTTGATAGCTTTATCCGAGCTGCCGCCCTAACGCGTTATCAGGAGCTTACGCTACATATACACTATATTAGTTTCAATCGTAAAGCTTGTGTTATTCGCAAATGGTCCTTTCGAACGATTAGGAGAACGCGATTGCTAGTACCACATAGATTTCTTGACGGGTTCATCTAATAGTGTCAGGAGTGGCGTCGCTCCTAGGTTTATCGCTGATCCCTGTTAGTTCCTTTTTGTACTACTCTGACAGTAGTACATTATGGTAAACAGTCGACACAACTCCCTCACGTCTACAAAGAGTCCAAATAAGGCTAGTACGATGATTAATGGAACCGACTCGGCTACAGTGAAGAGGGAGTTGGATCGTCTACTCGAAACCTACGATAATGGTAATATGTGGGCTTGGGTAAGACGCTCAAAACTTTACTATTATGATGGTTATGGCATCGTCGTTATACAAAGCTCGTATATATGCTCTCTGCATCATTGATGGGTAGTCTCTCTCGGGCTCTATGC
>NW_003202759.1:41571-43227 GCF_000006405.1 Perkinsus marinus ATCC 50983
TTGTTAGGCTCACTCGATTGCAGCGGTTTGTACTTATGCACGTCCCGAAGGAAGAGGATGGTAACAACTTTGGTGTGGCCGTGCAGGGGCAATTCTACTCAAAGTAGTTACATGAGGGATTGTCTTGATCTCGGTCATTGTGGCGATTTGCAGGCTCTCCAAGTACCTCAAGTGGTGCGATGCCATTCAAGATGAGGGGAAGTCGTATCATCATTCCAGGGCAGATAGTAAGTTGATCGGCTGTCATGGGATAGGTATCCGGATCGAACCTCGTGGTCTGCATATGTTCGGATTCACAACACAAACCTTTCAATCAAGGTTTGTGCTGTATATCTTAGGGGTCTCATGTTTTCCTTTCTCAACGATGTCGAGAGCGTTGTGAGTGGCAAAGCCGCTGGATCGATGAGATTGCTGACGGCTGACTTCTATCATTTGCTCAGTTTTACGTCGAATGGAACTGGACGAAAAACTGGAGTTTCGCGAGACTGTCTGCGAGAAGGAGGATAAGGTAGAGCGAATATCTTCTGTGCATGCGTGCATCTGTATAGTTCGCTCACGTTAATGATAACGTTAATGCTTAGGTCACGAAGTCTAAGGCGACTAAGACCGTCGCCAACGTGCCGCATATGGGAGATTTAACCTGGTCGGTTGGTTGGGGAATTTCATGGCGCGTGACGGTATCAAACTCTCTGTAGTTACCTTGCCCGACATGATGCTCTCCAATACTTCACGTTGAAGAACATAATGCAAGGCTTAATCAGCATGTAATCCCTTAGTCCCCTTGCGCGTCTCCTCTCATGGGAATGCCCTCATTGTGCGTTCAGAGGCGTTCAACGTTCAATGAGTTTAGCGCTGCTGGTTGTAGGTATGTACATTGTTATGTGTATGTCAAGAACAACTACGAGAAAGTACGGTGGCCCCGTGGGAGATCTGAAGGCCTCAACATGCATATGTACTGACTCGTTCGTTCCAGCAGCATCTTCGGTCTGTCATCGTCGTCGGCTATAGTAGTCGCGTGAACTAGTCCGGAGTGGCACTAAGAGATACACCCTTTCAATCTGGCTTCACGCGAGAGCTCTTGTATTGCAGTGCCTTAATGGAAAGGACTTACTGGAATTAATTTTGGGTATTTTTTTCTTGTTTCCCCTGGTACATGTCGTCCGAAAGAGAGCAGCTGACACTCGAGGAGGCTCAAGCCGAGTTGGATAAGTTATTGCTTACGTACGATGAGGGTAATTGACGGGTGTTGGGGTAATGTTTATGGCGCAAGTGTGCTAGGATTAGATAACTCAACATGCGTTCTTAACAACTGGTTCTTAAATTATGTTCAATACAGTAGTCATGAAGTATACACTAGGCTAGAAAGGGAGACAAGTATCACAATAGTCCTAAATTACAGGAGACACTCGTGTACAACATTCCCTCACAAAGTGCAAGTAGTCGTTTAAGCGAGGTGGAATTAGCTAGTCTCTTTATTTTGACATGCGCTCACCCGGAGAGGTAGATTGCGGAGAAACTGCCATGGACTGTGTCGTGAACACCCCTGTGGTTTTCATGTTTGTCACCGAAACATTTCAATCGGAGAATGTTGTTCTTCGGCGAGGGTGCCTCGGCCATAGGAAGTCATGTCGGGTTTTGATGATTCCGCATGTCAGT
>NW_003202759.1:43327-48109 GCF_000006405.1 Perkinsus marinus ATCC 50983
AAGCATCGTCAACATGTAGGGATGCCGTGAGTGTTCCCTCTCAATATCAACTTTCATTCTGTCTAAGCTGGCACCAACTATAGCTTATCGTAGTCTGAGAGCTTGAACCGCAGTGAGATTTAATCCCTTCTCCAACCAACTCTATAGGTTACCATCTTTCTTTCATTTCAATATAAAGTAATACCTCCTCAGAGATATTGTAGGATGTCCCAGGGGTACCTCGGATCGCTGTACGAGCCGTTTCACACTCTGTGGCATTAAGCGTACTATGTATCATTGGAGTTGTGATTCGATGTTCTCTCAAATGGGCACAGATTCCTTGTGTAGATACATACATTGCTATATTTACGTAAAGCACAATAACGAGAAGGTGCGTTGGCCTAGGGGGCGTTCTGACAGTCGGAATATGCATATGTACTGAGGTCTCATGGGGTATGTTCATCAAACTGAAAGGTGTATAACTCTGGCATATGACCGTATCATGGGTGGCGTTTGTGGTGTTGTTCAGTGGAAGACAATATGCAGCGCAGAGATTTGCTCAATAGTGACAGGTTGGGAAATGGAGATGTGTCACGGTCTAACCGGGGGCTGGATGAAACGCCCGAGATGAGCTCGCTGTTGACGGGTTTATCTTGGGCGTTCATCTAGTCCGGTGGGGCGGCGACAATTTTTTTCATTCTCGCGGGAATCGCGGGAAAAGAATCACTCCTAGGTATTGAATAGCAGGGTTCTCAGTCTCGCTTCGCTTCGCTAAGGGTGGTATGAGGGCTCTGCGTGTTTGCATGCTCATGTTACGCTCGTCGCTGTTGGGTCTTCTTCTTTTTGCCTCCTCATCTCTAATGGTCGACCACACTGTTAGTAAGAAAAGGCGTTTGTCTAACGGAATGTTAAGAAAGGATGCTGCTGCCCACACACAGGAGAGGCTCGAGGAGCTGATTAAGAGGTTTGACGCAGGTAGTGTTGGGGAGGGGCCCTGCTCTTCTCACGATCAGAATTCTCATTATTTACACCAATGCTATCCGCATATGAAGTTTCGTCATAGATAGTTTCATCATATACTTATCATAGTTCTATCGTTTTGTATTCCATTGCCGACAGCAGATTGTTTTTACACATTTGCATAACCATTGGGTGATCACTAGGAAGCATAATCGTGTGCAATCTATGTTGGACTTTTATGAGAGCTCGATCCTTGTACTAGTATCTATATACTACTAGTATATAGGTACTACTATATAATGTGTTATATAGTATAAGTATACTAAACACAAAATCTCACAACCTGAGTCGCAGTAATAACAGAGAAATCGAAAGAATACTGTATGTTCTAATATTTTGTGAGGGGGTTTAGTATAATACTAGTACCTCCCTGTACCTATATCATTCTCTCACATCCTGAGCTCGATCCGGAGCTCGTAAGCACTCATAAGGCATAAACTTCGAAGCTACCATCCGGTAGAGCGTCATCAAGTCTGCACTGGGGAGGATTATCTTCTGATGAATGGGCTTGCGTAGATCTGCATATAGATCAGTCATAGCTCTCGTGTTGTAGCATGTATTGGGTTGCTTTTTCAGTTGGCGAGAGCATAATACAGGAGCTGCCGGCCTTGATATTGGATTTGGAGGAGCGTGTGCCTAAAGTATTCACTCGGACCGAGGACATCGTGGAACTGGAAGATGCCTTTGCTAAGAAGGTAGGTTGGGCGACCGCCTGGGAGAGGGCCGGGGAGGGGTCGTCGCACGCCTGAGTAGTGATTCCAGCAGTGATGATTTAGGGAATATAAAAAACTATAATTCTGGTTGCTAATTGCTCGTCTTATCAAGAGGGTTGTTGGGAGGCAATAGTGATCAGAAATTAGGGAGTATGTACAGTGCAAAACAGCCCATGAAATTATAAATAAGATACTCACTGTGTTGGGCAGAAAACCAACTGCGGTTCAAGCATCTGAGTAGGCTTATTATCCTCGTTTGGTTGGTCGCTTTTTGGTTAACAATTGATTTAAAATTGAGCTAGTACTAGTATTAGAACAACTATAACTACAAGTGGCTAGCACTATCAAGCTGTTACGTGATGATGATCAGGAGTGCTCATCCGAGGGAATCCAGTCGGGGAAACCCAATCCTGTGATAGTTGAAGTTAGCAGGATCGTCACCAAGGAGTTCGACAGGGCCAGCGATAAGTAGTATACGTGGGAGAATCAGCGTTACACTTGATGATTAACGATTCAAGTCTTGATAGAAGCAGCAGTGGCTGAGCAGCTTGTGTGGAGTTGAGTATCTTTCTTGTCTCGTAGGCTCTCTCGACTCCAGCGTTACGTTCTCATGCATGTTCCGCGTGAGGAGGATGGTAATAATTTCGGTGTCGAAGTCCAGGCACAGTTCAACGGGAAGTAGGGAGGGTCTATATAACGTTTATGGAAGAGGTTTGCTTGATAGGTTGGGTGAGTATTTGAAGTGGTGTGATGATACTCAAGACGAGAACAAGGTCTATCATCAGGCACGAGCTGAGAGTAGGGAAATTTTGTGGCGCTCGAAATGGTATACTGGCTTCTTGTTGTTGTTGTCATCAGTTATTCGGCAGATGGATTTTGAGAGGGCTGTCGAGGAAAAAGAGACTATGTGTGAAAAGGAGGACAAGGTGCGTCATCATTATAGGGGAATACACGCTTGGGGCGCTACTAGCCTCACACCAAGGGGCAAACCTCTTTTGCCATACACTATGATAAAACAGGAATAATGGGAGGTTATGGGTCCCATAGGAATTCTCCATCATGAGAACATCTCCATGGTCCGGTCGCTCTTGAACGTTCTTGCGCAATAATTCGTCGTCGTCTACGTCTTGACTCATATAGCTGTCTTCGTGGCTCCTTCCTCGACGATGGGAGCATGCAATTGACCAAGCACCAGCAGCAGCAGTGTTGGAATATATGCTCGCTTCCTTCAGCTCAGCTCAGGAGTTTGCATACGAATTCCGCTGGAAATGTACAGAAACCAACAAGAGTATTCTCGAAATTGTCATATTATCACCAACACGCGTAGCTGACCATGTTCCCATTTTCCCACACTGCCCAGCAGTAGTGAAAATGACTGTTGTATTTTTTCCAGGTGACCAAGTCCAAGGCTACTAAATCTGTCGAGAACGTTCCTCAGCTCGGAGACCTCCTTAGGTGAGCTCGAGCGTTGGGAGAGTACCCCCTACTCTTATCGCAGTTACGTCGCTCGTCACGACGCTCTCCAATACTTCACGTTGAAGAATGAACTGCAGGAGCTCATCAGCATGTAGACTTGAAGGGGGGTGGGTGAACCTTATAGTAGAGGAATTGCCTCAGGTATCTGCACTGTTATATGTATGTCAAGCACAATTATGAGAAAATACGATGGCCTCGAGGGAAGTCCGATGGCATGAACATGCAAATGTACTGATCTTCATTATCGGTGCCGAAGCGGCTCTACTGAAGCACACCACCACTCGATGCATTGTCTCAATGGACCATTGGTGACCAGTGCTATCGTAACGTAGAAGAATGATAACAATAACACCCCCACTGCCAATAGCAATACCAAACTGCCTTCACGTTCAGTTGGTATATTCACTGCCGATGTTGAGCACGGGGAAGTTATAGAAAACATCGCTCCGCCTTTTTTGTAGTTTCTTATATGGAGAAGCCTCCACTACGATTGCTGTGGCTGTTGCTGTCGGTGCTGTTGTACACAGTTTCTGCAGGCAAAGGCTTCTTCCCGCCTGAGAATGGGAGGGTGGTGGAGGTCGATGGCGACTCGCTGATAAATTTGACTGAGTCGGGGCCTGAGCCTGGAGCCACTCGAATTGTCCTGTTCTACGCCACTTGGTGCGGCCACTGTGCTCACTTCGCCTCGGAATACGAGATGGTCGCTGAGGTTTTCTCAACAGTACCCTCGCTGTCCTTTCTTGCTATTGATTGTAATGAGTATAGGGAAACGTGTAGATCAGCAGGCGTCGATAGATACCCGACTCTGGTCGGTTATAGGGATGGCGAGAAGACCGGACCGGAGTGGGATCGCCGAATTCGGGCTGCTGATTACGTCAATGAGCAGCTGCCTGAGCGCCTACAGCTCGCCGAAATACCGACAACTGAGCATCTTAGGGGGGCACCGGTGGAAGTGAAGGAGAGCAAAGGAGAGGGAAAGTCCGATACGGCAGAGGCTAGAGTGCATGATGGCATCTTGGCTTTCGCTAATCTGATGGCGACTGCAGTCTTTCCGGCAGGTCGGGACTCTCTGGAAGGGGACCGTCTGGATACCCTCAAGTACGTGGTATTGCCTACAGTCGCTACCTTGCATCCCGATGAGGGCTTCCGTCGAAAGATAGCCGATATTGGAGAGGAATTGCGGAGTGTATACTCTCTCGCTCGAGACCAGTGGATGGCCTTGTTGGCTGATAAGCCTCTTCTAGGCGGTGAAATTGCGTTATCTGAAGCGCTTGCCCCTGAGAGTCATTGGAAGGTCTGTGGACAACTTAGCTGCGGACTGTGGCAGCTCCTTCATCACCTTACCTTGGGGGTTGATCGACCGTATAATGGGCAGAAGCACCAGAATGATCTGACTGGGGATCGTACCGGTCTAGCTGCTATGACGGGGATTAAAGCCATCGTATCGCAGTACTTTGCATGTGAGGAGTGTAGGAGGCATTTTGTCGAGGACTATGATAAGTGTCTGTACGGTCGCTGTGTGGATGGTGATTCGCCCACGAGGGAGGAGACTGTGATGTGGTTGTGGAGATTCCATAACGCCGTCAATGGTCGG
>NW_003202759.1:48209-50782 GCF_000006405.1 Perkinsus marinus ATCC 50983
CAGCACATGAAACAGTCTTGCGCACCAACGGCTGTACCTGAGCCATTCGAATTCCGCTCATGCGTCCCGACGGCTTGACCAATTATTACCAGAACTATTTCGGCAGAGTACTCAAGTTGAACATCAACCAAAGTAGGTATCTTCATCGCTCGATTAGTTCAGCTGGATAGAATGTCTGCCTACGGAGCTGATGGTCGTAGGTTCGAATCCTGCATCGGCTATACCTTTATCTCACTTCCTCTTCACCCATCCTACTTCAACAAAATCGGGAATTAGATGTGGAGCTCCAACTAGTTTGCATAAAACCCTTCTGACACGGAAGTGTGGGTGAGGAATCACGTAGCAGCAGAGAAGCACCAACACGAAACCCGGAACCGGCAGGCCCGCATTATTGGCGCTGCGCCACCGCAACGTGATTGATGTGTGAGGCTGACCTTCACAAATCTCCCGGGTCGGGAGGGTTGGGTGAGAAGAACCAGAGGGTTCCATCACTGTACTGTAACAGTGCACACCGCAGCATATTGCTACGCCACAGCGTCATTCATCATGAGTGAGAGTAGTTGATCATATCAACTCGCTCTGCACGCACGCGCACGTATCTTACGGGGATGAGTTTCTATCGTCTGCGTGCGGGGACGCACGCTTCGTTATTGCGTGCTAGGGGACACTCCCTCCGTCCACTCAGGTTTTACTCATGCGACCCTGCGTTTGCTATCACCAAAATCGGGAATTCGATGTGAAGCTCCAACTAGTTTGCACAGGATGCTGAAGGCGAGCACATAAAACAGTCTTGCGCACCAACGGCTGTACCTGAGCCATTCGAATTCCGCTCATTCATCCCGACGGCTAGACCAATTATCACCTGAACTATTTCGGAAGAATACTCAAGTTGAACATCAACCAAAGCAGCTAGCTTCATCGTCCGATTAGTTCAGCTGGATAGAATGTCTGCCTACGGAGCAGATGGTCGTAGGTTCGAATCCTGCATCGGGTATACATTAATCTCACTTCCTCTTCATCCATCCTACGTCAACGAAATCGGGCATCCGATGTGAAGTGCCGACAGCAGTTCATCACCAGCGGCTCAGCGAATGCCGCGGATGACTCGATAATCAAATTGGTACGCGAAACGTCGATCGCAGCAGCGCGTAGGGTCGTGGAATCGTCGGTTTGGACCGAATATTTGCGAACCAGATCAGAGTATCAGGATAAACGCAAAAAGCTCAAAGCGCTGCACTTGAGCAAGGAAGAAACCGACTTCCCTGAACTGAGCCGCAGTTACATCCCTAGTCGTCGTTTTCTTGTGACGGTCCTGTTATGGGACTATCAGAGAAATAAGGTTCATCTGAGACGAGAACTAAAACAGATAACAAGCCAGGTGTCACTCAGTTGCGATCATCAGAGAGGGGTCATAAAGAAAACCAGATCGAAGGAGATCCTTGGCCAAGGAGGTCAAACCCTAACAGTAGCGGGCGATTTTAATTTGTGCCTATCGGTGGTCGCCGTGCCATCTACAAGTGACGAATGGTTAGAAGACCTCTTTAGCGAGCTCAAGCACAGACATAATGATCGCTTACCGGCTCGGATTTACCTTGATAAAGATTGTTGCGGTGGAATACCAGGGGTCAAATCCACTCCATCAGCTACATGGAAAAAATACTTTTCTAAAATAGTATTAGATGGAATGCATTTAATAATGAGAATGGGGCGAGAGGTAACAACTTGCGACCAATAAATATGCCTCTATGATGTGCGTAGCCTTCCGTGACAGATACCGGCTGAAAATCCTCGCCGACCAGCCTTCCTCCGGGACATATCACGAGCCATTTATCAGGCGCATCCTGGGGATGTGGAGAATGTGCTGCGTGCGAAGAGGCTCGTGGGGGATACTACACCGATCTCACGTGTGGATCGCTGTCGCTTCATTCGGAGGGTTATAGGTGATGGTGATGAGACCGCCGAACGCGTTAAGCACGTTATCGCCTCTTACCGGAAAGCTGATTCTGTCGCTCTGGAGAATGCTCAACGCTCTGGGCAGCCTATATCGTACTCCAAGGCGGAAGCTACCACACCCATTGTCACAAAGCGGCTGCTGAAGGTGGCACAAAGGCAAATCATTCACCTTCGTAACAAGTGTTGTGAGGATAACCTTGATGATCCTCCCTATCGAAAGATAGGTAGTGTAAACTACAAAAATGGCCCCGTAGAGCTGAACGAGTACCGTTCATTAAGAGGTGATATGACTCGAATAATGATCCCAAAGAGTTAATGTTTAGGTACGTCGCGTGTGGAATCCATCCACAGTGTAATGGCGAAGGCTTTCGGGCCGATGAATGCATTAGCTGCCACAGTGTATGATTGTCGACTCTCGTGGCTTATCTCGTCTTATAATCGACGCCGCCAGCTCGCTTTGAATATGAAGGTGCCACCGGTGTCGGTTACCGCCAGAGACATTGAGCTTTTCATTGCGAGTGGCGCTCTAGATCCTAGTAAGTTCTCTGATTATACTCTAGCCCCGCCAGACTGCACATCGCTGCCTCTGATCGGATTCGAGTATGGGCGGTTATGTAATA
>NW_003202759.1:50882-52140 GCF_000006405.1 Perkinsus marinus ATCC 50983
TCGGGTATACATTAACCTCACTCCTCTCCATCCATCTACGTCAACGAAATCGGGCATCCGATGTGAAGCTCCACATAGTTTGCACAAGACGCTGAAGGCAAGCACATGAGATAGTGGTGCGCACCGACGGCTGTACGTGAGCAATCCGGATTCCGCTCACGCATCGTGAATCGGCCACTCGATGTGAAGCTCCAACTAGTTTGCACAAGACGCTGAAGGCAAGCACATGAGATAGTGGTGCGCACCAACGGCTGTACCTGAGCAATCCGAATTCCGCTCACGCATCCTGAATCGGCCACTCGATGTGAAGCTCCAACTAGTTTGCACAAGACGCTGAAGGCGAGCACATGAGATAGTGGTGCGCACCAACGGCTGTACCTGAGCAATCCGGATTCCGCTCACGCATCCTGAATCGGCCACTCGATGTGAAGCTCCAACTAGTTTGCAGAAGACGCTGAAGGCAAGCACATGAGATAGTGGTGCGCACCGACGGCTGTACCTGAGCAATCCGGATTCCGCTCACGCATCCTGAATCGGCCACTCGATGTGAAGCGCCAACTAGTTTGCACAAGACGCTGAAGACAAGCACATGAGATAGTGGTGCGCACCAACGGCTGTCCCTGAGGATTCCGAATTCCGCTCACGTATCCTGACGGATTGACCAATTACCGCCTAAACCATTTCGGAAGAGTATTCAACTTTAATATCAATCAAAGTGGCTAGCTTCATTGTCCGATTAGTTCAGCTGGATAGAGTGTCTGCCTACGGAGCAGATGGTCGGAGGTTCGAATCCTGCATCGGGTATACATTGATCTCACTTCCTCTTCATCCATCCTACGTCAACGAAATCGGGCATCCGATGTGAAGCTCCAACTAGTTTGCACAAGAAGCTGGATAGAATGTCTGCCTACGGAGCAGATGGTCGTAGGTTCGAATCCTGCATCGGGTATACATTAATCTCACTTCCTCTTCATCCATCCTACGTCAACGAAATCGGGCATCCGATGTGAAGCTCCACCTAGTTTGCACAAGACGCTGAAGGCAAGCACATGAGATAGTGGTGCGCACCAACGGCTGTACCTGAGCAATCCGGATTCCGCTCACGCATCCTGAATCGGCCACTCGATGTGAAGCTCCAACTAGTTTGCACAAGACGCTGAAGGCAAGCACATGAGATAGTGGTGCGCACCAACGGCTGTACCTGAGCAATCCGAATTCCGCTCACGCATCCTGAATCGGCCACTCGATGTGAAGCTCC
>NW_003202759.1:52240-53895 GCF_000006405.1 Perkinsus marinus ATCC 50983
GACGGATCGACCAATTACCGCCTAAACCATTTCGGAAGAGTATTCAACTTTAATATCAATCAAAGTGACTAGCTTCATCGCCCGATTAGTTCAGCTGGATAGAATGTCTGCCTACGGAGCAGATGGTCGTAGGTTCGAATCCTGCATCGGGTATACATTAACCTCACTTCCTCTTCATCCATCCTACGTCAACGAAATCGGGCATCCGATGTGAAGCTCCACCTAGTTTGCACAAGACGCTGAAGGCAAGCACATGAGATAGTGGTGCGCACCAACGGCTGTACCTGAGCAATCCGGATTCCGCTCACGCATCCTGAATCGGCCACTCGATGTGAAGCTCCAACTAGTTTGCACAAGACGCTGAAGGCAAGCACATGAGATAGTGGTGCGCACCAACGGCTGTACCTGAGCAATCCGGATTCCGCTCACGCATCCTGAATCGGCCACTCGATGTGAAGCTCCAACTAGTTTGCACAAGACGCTGAAGGCAAGCACATGAGATAGTGGTGCGCACCAACGGCTGTACCTGAGCAATCCGAATTCCGCTCACGTATCCTGACGGATTGACCAATTACCGCCTAAACCATTTCGGAAGAGTATTCAACTTTAATATCAATCAAAGTGACTAGCTTCATCGCCCGATTAGTTCAGCTGGATAGAATGTCTGCCTACGGAGCAGATGGTCGTAGGTTCGAATCCTGCATCGGGTATACATTAACCTCACTTCCTCTTCATCCATCCTACGTCAACGAAATCGGGCATCCGATGTGGAGCTCCACCTAGTTTGCACAAGACGCTGAAGGCAAGCACATGAGATAGTGGTGCGCACCAACGGCTGTACCTGAGCAATCCGGATTCCGCTCACGCATCCTGAATCGGCCACTCGATGTGAAGCTCCAACTAGTTTGCACAAGACGCTGAAGGCAAGCACATGAGATAGTGGTGCGCACCAACGGCTGTACCTGAGCAATCCGAATTCCGCTCACGTATCCTGACGGATTGACCAATTACCGCCTAAACCATTTCGGAAGAGTATTCAACTTTAATATCAATCAAAGTGACTAGCTTCATCGCCCGATTAGTTCAGCTGGATAGAATGTCTGTCTACGGAGCAGATGGTCGTAGGTTCGAATCCTGCATCGGGTATACATTAACCTCACTTCCTCTTCATCCATCCTACGTCAACGAAATCGGGCATCCGATGTGGAGCTCCACCTAGTTTGCACAAGACTCTGAAGGCAAGCACATGAGATAGTGGTGCGCACCAACGGTTGTACCTGAGCAATCCGGATTCCGCTCACGCATCCTGAATCGGCCACTCGATGTGAAGCTCCAACTAGTTTGCACAAGACGCTGAAGGCAAGCACATGAGATAGTGGTGCGCACCAACGGCTGTACCTGAGCAATCCGAATTCCGCTCACGTATCCTGACGGATTGACCAATTACCGCCTAAACCATTTCGGAAGAGTATTCAACTTTAATATCAATCAAAGTGACTAGCTTCATCGCCCGATTAGTTCAGCTGGATAGAATGTCTGTCTACGGAGCAGATGGTCGTAGGTTCGAATTCTGCATCGGGTATACATTAACCTCACTTCCTCTTCATCCATCCTACGTCAACGAAATCGGGCATCCGATGTGAAGCTCCACCTAG
>NW_003202759.1:53995-58583 GCF_000006405.1 Perkinsus marinus ATCC 50983
CGAGTTGACATGTCGCACGGATCTTGCCCTCCTCGGCTGGTGAGATCGGGACCATCCGGCCCAATTCAACCTCCTTCTCTAACGAGCTAGCAACCTCTTCCGCGAAGAGCTGTGCAGATGAGTAATTGTCCCATACTTCCCGTGTTATGGGGTACCGCCCATGTGGTGACAACCGTACTTTGGCCGGCCAGCATTTACTGATTGGTATATCGCTAGTGGTACCAAACGGCACGCCTTGATCCATAAGATCCAGATACTCGACATCCAAGACTTCCGAAGTTTCGCCTTGCATCAGTTCTAGTATCTTCTTCATCAAGGGAACACGGATATCACCGCCTGCTGCCCCTTTGCGTGCGCTAACCCCGAGCTTGTCAGCCCACCTCAGGCGTAACTTGACTGCGCTCGCACTTAGCTGCGGCTTCACTTTATCCCAGAAATCGCTTTCAAGCTGACCCTCACGACCCAGTGAGATCCACTCGTCTAGTTTCCTTCCCAGAGTCGACGCACAGAGCTGCTCCACCTCTTCCCGGAGCATTTCCCCTATAGACTCTATCTCCGACGTAGGATCCAATGGAGCATCACTGCACACTCCGGCCCCAATACCGCTCCCATCGACGAGCGCGTCAGCCTCATGTGCTTCGATATCGAAGCAGCTGTCCAAACCTTGGGTTGCCAAGGAGGTGCACAGGGGGCGAATGTTGCCACAATACTCCCTGAGAAAGAATCACGTAAAGGAGGAGAAAATATGACGAAGGCAGATTTCATTGAGAAGAAAGCGGAGTGCGATTCCACGAGGAATATCACTACTTTATATACGATAGCCCTTCTCGGGATGACCCGAGTCCGCAGCGAACGATTGCAAGGATCACTCCTTTGATCGCCTTAGAGCTGCATACTGAACACATGTCAAACAACTGACATTTCAGTCCATTAGAAGTAGTGTGAGAACACCACGTCCCATTACCCGGGCTTACGACCATTCACTTGCCCCACATAACTACTGCGTGGATGGGCAAGGACACCGCGAGCGAGCCTGACCCGCACGTTGAGCCTAGCACACGATCGCCGCGAGGATATTTCTCATCCCCGGCATCGCCTGGCTAGAGCTCGCGTCTCCCTTCTGCAGTCGTGTCAAGGCACTGAATACCTTCTGCTCGCTGCGGAGACCGCCCCGATCTATCCTATGTCCTTTCTCAACATAGCGCATCGGGTCACCAACACAAGAGCAATTCGATCGGAAAGAAACGCACATGCGATCGGTTCACATCAAGTTTCATATTCGCTCACAGATAAGCGATGAACTTCTCCACTCACTTCTTCTTGCCTCCAGCCGGTGCCTTCGACGTAGCAGTCGTACCCGACCTCTCATGCAGGAAGTTACAGTTATCACCGTATGAGCAGTCGCCCTCGAGAAATTTGTAGCATAAACCTCGCTTGCGCTTCTTCTTCTGACCATTCGTAGCCTTGGCGTCTCTGAGATTACCACCACCGCCACCACGAGCACGAGAGCGGCCTTCTTCTCTCTGAAGGTCCTTGGTATTGAGTCTAGCGTCCACCTTCAGCTGAGAGAACTTAGAGATATTATTGAAGCAATCACACAGCGAAATATGGGCTTCGGAGTAAGCTCTCTCGATGAATCTCCTGAAGGATTCGTCGACCTCCTGTGCCATTTCCCATCCATAAAGAGAAGCGACTTGCGATACCCGATAGCCATAACCTTGTAATGATAACCAATCGATATCCAATTTGGCTTTGTCCTGAACCTTCTCTGGAGTAACCGTTGCCAACATGAGAGCCACACAGTAACGCTGAAAACACTGGGACCATAGTGCGCCACCCATAGTGCTCTTGTCTTCCCGAGGGAGGGTAAGAGACTGAGGTACATCGTTGAGGAGAAATTCGACCTTCATTGGGTCCGAATTAACTCGGGATCCAGAGTCTTTGCCAGGCTTAGCTTCTACTAGCTCCTTGCCGAAGTTGACGAAGGATGAGGGGTTATCAGTCAATCTCTTCCACACAGTAGGTGGGGGCATTAGCTCCACGGGAATGTGATCAGATAGCAGAAGGTTCTTGAGGACGATGGCTCTCTTTCGCATCTGGGTAGCCCACTCCTTTTCGTTCTTGTTCACTGGCATCACCTTCTGTCCTGCCTTGCAGAGGTCAAGTTGGAATTGACAACCCTTTACGCAGGCCCGAAGGGAAGTATCGACCAGAAGCCTCATGTCCTTCAGATCACCGGTAGCTATTTTACTAGTGAGCTCATCGATACTAGTCGTAGTCAAACTCGATATCATCATAACCTGGGTGATCTTCGCATTATCCAAGGCCGCCGACACCGCCTCAAACAAGCCGTCAACAGAACTGCAGTGACGCTCAACCATTTCCGCGGCCGCTTCTGATAGTGGCATAGCTGGAATTAGGGGCAAGTAAAAATTGAGAGAACGTTACTCTCAACTACCAAAGAACATGAGTTCTGCGTTCATAACTCATCTTAGTCCCCAACCTGATGAATCACTCGGTTCCATGAACCCATAACACAAAACCAAATTGCGCTCGCCAGAAACGCAAATATCATCTCCTGTGCGTGGCTATTTCACCCTCCGTACCTAAATGGTACTCCTCATTACCGCCTAAACCATTTCGGAAGAGTATTCAACTTTGATATCGATCAAAGTGACTAGCTTCATCGCCCGATTAGTTCAGCTGGATAGAATGTGTGCCTACGGAGCAGATGGTCGTAGGTTCGAATCCTGCATCGGGTATACATGAATCTCCCTTCCTCTTCGTTTATCCTACGTCAACGAAATCGGGCATCCGATGTGAAGCTCCAACTAGTTTGCACAAGAAGCTGGATAGAATGTCTGCCTACGGAGCAGATGGTCGTAGTTTCGAATCCTGCATCGGGTATACATTAATCTCACTTCCTCTTCATCCATCCTACGTCAACGAAATCGGGCATCCGATGTGAAGCTCCACCTAGTTTGCACAAGACGCTGAAGGCAAGCACATGAGATAGTGGTGCGCACCAACGGCTGTACCTGAGCAATCCGAATTCCGCTCACGTATCCTGACGGATTGACCAATTACCGCCTAAACCATTTCGGAAGAGTATTCAACTTTAATATCAATCAAAGTGACTAGCTTCATCGCCCGATTAGTTCAGCTGGATAGAATGTCTGCCTACGGAGCAGATGGTCGTAGGTTCGAATCCTGCATCGGGTATACATTAACCTCACTTCCTCTTCATCCATCCTACGTCAATGAAATCGGGCATCCGATGTGAAGCTCCACCTAGTTTGCACAAGACGCTGAAGTCAAGCACATGAGATAGTGGTGCGCACCAACGGCTGTACCTGAGCAATCCGGATTCCGCTCACGCATCCTGAATCGGCCACTCGATGTGAAGCTCCACCTAGTTTGCACAAGACGCTGAAGGCAAGCACATGAGATAGTGGTGCGCACCAACGGCTGTACCTGAGCAATCCGAATTCCGCTCACGTATCCTGACGGATTGACCAATTACCGCCTAAACCATTTCGGAAGAGTATTCAACTTTAATATCAATCAAAGTGACTAGCTTCATCGCCCGATTAGTTCAGCTGGATAGAATGTCTGCCTACGGAGCAGATGGTCGTAGGTTCGAATTCTGCATCGGGTATACATTAACCTCACTTCCTCTTCATCCATCCTACGTCAACGAAATCGGGCATCCGATGTGAAGCTCCACCTAGTTTGCACAAGACGCTGAAGGCAAGCACATGAGATAGTGGTGCGCACCAACGGCTGTACCTGAGCAATCCGGATTCCGCTCACGCATCCTGAATCGGCCACTCGATGTGAAGCTCCAACTAGTTTGCACAAGACGCTGAAGGCAAGCACATGAGATAGTGGTGCGCACCAACGGCTGTACCTGAGCAATCCGGATTCCGCTCACGCATCCTGAATCGGCCACTCGATGTGAAGCTCCAACTAGTTTGCACAAGACGCTGAAGGCAAGCACATGAGATAGTGGTGCGCACCAACGGCTGTACCTGAGCAATCCGAATTCCGCTCACGTATCCTGACGGATTGACCAATTACCGCCTAAACCATTTCGGAAGAGTATTCAACTTTAATATCAATCAAAGTGACTAACTTCACCGCCCGATTAGTTCAGCTGGATAAAATGTCTGCCTACGGAGAAGATGGTCGTAGGTTCGAATCCTGCATCGGGTATACATTAACCTCACTTCCTCTTCGTCCATCCTACGTCAACGAAATCAGACATCCGATGTGAAGCTCCACCTAGTTTGCACAAGACGCTGAAGGCAAGCACATGAGATAGTGGTGCGCACCAACGGCTGTACCTGAGCAATCCGGATTCCGCTCACGCATCCTGAATCGGCCACTCGATGTGAAGCTCCAACTAGTTTGCACAAGACGCTGAAAGCAAGCACATGAGATAGTGGTGCGCACCAACGGCTGTACCTGAGCAATCCGGATTCCGCTCACGCATCCTGAATCGGCCACTCGATGTGAAGCTCCAACTAGTTTGCACAAGACGCTGAAGGCAAGCACATGAGATAGTGGTGCGCACCAACGGCTGTAC
>NW_003208578.1:0-1571 GCF_000006405.1 Perkinsus marinus ATCC 50983
AGTGATTTTCAGTAAACTACTTCTGTACCCAAAAACGTTTTCGGGAAAGAATTTTATTCACCCAATTGACTTCAGCTTACGACTTGTGGTTTATTAAGTAATCCAGTCTACCAACCCAAACGGCAACTATTCTTATTCTGCGACCCACACCGCGGAAATTGTCGTCATCGCTCGAAAATGGAGAAAACAGGCGAGCGCTTCTTCGGCCGGGGGGCCAGACGGTAGCAAAAAGTGGGCCAGACGGTAGCAACCGGAAAAAAATTTATATTTGAAGGGGAATCGCGGGCCTCCGGCCCGCTACTACTACCGTGATCCCCAATTAGTCATAGACGACCTGTAGATGACACCTTGTTTGGTCTGCACGGAGCGAAAAAACCGAAAAAAGCTGGTGCCAGGAATCGAACCTACGACTTTCTATCGTCCCTGCCGTTTACAGAAGAAGAATTACACGTGTATTCTATTTTTTTGATGTTGTGGTCGATAGCGCAGTGCTTAGATTAAATACTAAATACGAAAACCCTATCTTTGCAACACACGTCATGCAATACATCGATGGGATGTGTGAAAGTTTCACACGCTCTCGACACGTATAAGCTTCGACACGTATAAGCTTCGACACGTATAGGCTTCGACACGTATAGGAATATCGAGGCTTCTTATTGGGGGCGAGGATTTGGCTTAGCAGTCTTCCATGACTTCCCCCTACATGTGAAACAATACCAGCGCTTGGAATTATTCAAAGCTTCGTCGTGACCGGAAATCGAACCCGTTACCGCAGAGTAGAGTGTGGCGCAGTCGATATGCCA
The DNA here is from genome assembly GCF_000006405.1 of Perkinsus marinus ATCC 50983. Lineage (NCBI taxonomy): Eukaryota > Perkinsozoa > Perkinsida > Perkinsidae > Perkinsus > Perkinsus marinus. The sequence continues at coordinate 807 of NW_003208578.1, forward strand.
CCACTTGTTGTGTGGACAGGTTCTACGACTGCACCTTATCATTCCAGTTGACGGGTTGTTACCACGGCCGCACCCACAGAAGGGTCCTGTGTCATCGGTTGGTAACAACTCTGGCCAGGCAATTTCCGAGTACGGTCGTGCACTTGCTATCTCAGAGCTTTGGCCTGCCTGCGCCCCTGCTAAGGCTGAACCGATCTCCTCTTGTGCTTCTGTCGCCTCGCCCTCTTGTGCTTCTGTCGCCTCGCCCTCTTGTGCTTCTGTCGCCTCGCCCTCTTGTGCTTCTGTCGCCTCGCCCTCTTGTGCTTCTGTCGCCTCGCCCTCTTGTGCTTCTGTCGCCTCGCCCTCTTGTGCTTCTGTCGCTCCGCTCTCCTCTCCTAAGTTTGCCGCACCATTACCGTCTTGTAATCCTGTGGCTTTTTTTGCTCGCTTGGATTTGCGCGCCGGTCGATTGTTTAAGCCGTATCTCACATTCTCAGGTATGGTTGGCTCCATGATCTGCCCACGTTTGTCTCTCCTTTGGGATGGCTTACCAAATCGAGCAATTGTTATGGACCAATCACGAACAGCTTCGGCACTGCTTTCGAAACCGAGTGTGAAGGCGAGGCAGAGCACATGACTACAAATGCAGCTCTTCACCCACTCCTTACAACTACACCACGGACCTGCTGGGGGATCCAGAGTCGGATCGGCGCTTCGTTGGTAAGACACAATCGATATCTTGCTTTTTAAATCAATAGCTTCATCTAGCGATTCGTACTGACTGGC
>NW_003202449.1:0-802 GCF_000006405.1 Perkinsus marinus ATCC 50983
GGCCCTCAGCTGGTCACCGGCAACTCCGACATCGTCACCCGTCACAGGGAATCGTTCAGATCTACTCCATCCTCTGGCCACGGGCCGCGTGCTAACTCTACCTCCAATCCCTCGTCGGTAACATGCCGTCGGTTCGAGCGTACAGGGTGGTGCCCTTACGGAGACGATTGCATCTTCGCCCACAAAACCGGTGGGAAAGGCCACGACACTCGTCGGCAGCACGGCCGCGGCCTAACGGCAACACCCAGAACCAAACCTCCAGGAAGTAGGAGAGTGCCCAGCTCCTGCCGTGGCATAGTCAGCGTGCTCGCAGTAGGCTCCGGCCTAAGTTATCCTTCTCTTTTTTCCTCGCCTCATCATCGTGTGTGATATCCGTGCGGCGCGGTCGACTATCGACTTTGTGTTGGGCGTCCACGGACAAGTCGTAGTACTCGACAAAGCGTTGTCTCTTGAACTCGTCGAGGCGTTGAGCAATAGTACCCGACCGATCCCTTCGGATTAAAAGTCCTCCCCCTCAGGTGCTAGCGCGGCACCCACCCAAAAGCGCCTTCGCACGCACGCAACCAAAGCCCAAGCCGGCAGTGACCATGATTTCGGTAAAGCCCTTCAAGACCTCCAGGCGGAGGCCACAAAGACCATCAATACGAACATATTCGACGACGAGCACTTCCCGGATGGAGGTGGCTGTCAATTACCCGACGCGGGGAAACCCCTCTCAGACGCTCATCAGACCTTTGGCCGCAGAGTGGCCGCCATTCTGTGGAAGGTAGGGCAGTCTTCGGGCTTCTCAGACGCCCTCCGT
>NW_003203950.1:0-1323 GCF_000006405.1 Perkinsus marinus ATCC 50983
CGACTCGAGTTCGAATCTCGATAGAACCTATTCCTGCCTGTCTATGAGACTGTCGACACACTGCGTTCAGTCTCTAAAGGACACTTCTGTAAGCACCACACAACTGTTACCACTCCCCGGTCAAACGCCCGAGAAATATATCTTATGTCAGTATGTTGATTGATTCTGTATAAGCTGGGTGAGTTGCGATCGCCTGTAACCCATGCGGGGGTGAGATTTGTGTGAATTGGGTGTCGTGTCGCGGCCTAACCGGTGATCAGCTGTCCATCCCAAGGTGCCACTAAGGTCGGGTGGGAAGGCGGAAGTCATCACATCCGATCATCTGAAGGCGCGGGTACTGGCCAAGGCTGGGAACAGAGCAGGCAATACCGCACGATGGGACCAGTGAGGGTGGAGAGCGGCTGAGAGGTCGGTAGCCAACACAACAACAACGAGATGCAAAACACACAGATCGCTTTTGACACCCCGCGGAGTCTGCAGGAACTACTGTGGGACTCGGCTTTTGAACAATGTTAGTACGGAAATAGTTTCTCTAATTGCATTTCGTGGTTCTATAGTGTAGTGGTTAGCACTCTGGACTTTGAATCCAGCGATTCGAGTTCGAATCTCGATAGAACCTATTCCTGCCTGTCTATGAGACTGTCAATATACCTAATGTCAGTATGTTGATTGATTCTGTATAAGCTGGGTGAGTTGCGATCGCCTGTAACCCATGCGGGGGTGAGATTTGTGTGAATTGGGTGTCGTGTCGCGGCCTGACCGGTGATCAGCTGTCCATCCCAAGGTGCCACTAAGGTCGGGTGGGAAGGCGGAAGTCATCACATCCGATCATCTGAAGGCGCGGGTACTGGCCAAGGCTGGGAACAGAGCAGGCAATACCGCACGATGGGACCAGTGAGGGTGGAGAGCGGCTGAGAGGTCGGTAGCCAACACAGCAACAACGAGATGCAAAACACACAGATCGCTTTTGGCACCCCGCGGAGTCTGCAGGAACTACTGTGGGACTCGGCTTTTGAACAATGTTAGTACGGAAATAGTTTCTCTAATTGTATTTCGTGGTTCTATAGTGTAGTGGTTAGCACTCTGGACTTTGAATCCAACGACTCGAGTTCGAATCTCGATAGAACCTATTCCTGCCTGTCTATGAGACTGTCGACACACTGCGTTCAGTCTCTAAAGGACACTTCTGTAAGCACCACACAACTGTTACCACTCCCCGGTCAAACGCCCGAGAATATACCTTATGTCAGTATGTTGATTGATTCTGTATAAGCTGGGTGAGTTGCGATCGCCTGTACCCATGCGGGGGTGAGATTTGTGTGA
>NW_003200386.1:0-952 GCF_000006405.1 Perkinsus marinus ATCC 50983
TCTTATACCCACTGCTATCTCTAATTGACCAATCTTGAGAGAATGGATGTCTCCCTCATCTCAGCCGCTGGCAACGACTCGATTTTGGAGCACACACCTGGTGCTGATGATGTGGGCACTAAGATTTAGCTGTAATGTTGTATCGCTCGTTAAAGGTATCATTGCGACTGAATTGGAGAAGCGGTGTGGAGTCAGCGTTAGTGAAGGATAGAGGTGCTGCCCAGGTTAGTACTGTTGTATCAGGCGTTGTGTGATGGGTGTTTCTATCAGGCCGTACAGGCTACTTCCGCTGGGGACATGACGTACAATCATCACGATTGGGGTGTTTGGGTCGATCAACTCTCAAGGTGGGTGGTGGAGGATCATAGTTCTAACGCGGCCCTTTTTCCATCTATGCACTGCTAGTTTCCCCGAAGCCGAGAAGAACTTCAAAGTCTTGGCTACGTCCACGAGTACTGAGGTTGACAGGGAGTTCATCGCTGTTGTGGAGGGTCGAAACGAATTCGATGGGGTATGGGCTGTTCAGGTGATTTTAAAGTTAACAATCTTGTGATGTCATTCATGTGGTCGTTAACGACGCTCAGTTTCACCCAGAGAAACCGTCTTACGAATGGAACTCGAAGCTGTCAGTGGACCACTCTCGAACTTCTGTCGAGGCAAACAGATTTTTCGCTGATTTTTTCATAAGCCGTGTGCGGGAACATCAGCCATACCGTCGGTGAGTCCTGTTGCTTCAAGGCTTCAACCGATGGGATATACCAATCAGAAGTATCTTAGATGCTTGCCGGTGTCCGAAGAAGCATCAGTGCTGGTTTACAACTATCCACTCCATTTTACTGGCTGGATCGGCTCGCCTCAAACAAATGCCGCTCGCGAAGGGTAGCTGCTCTCGCCCGGTTCGAGTCCTGTTCGTTGTTACCAGCTTGTATGCATCAGGTACTTCACTGAGACC
>NW_003201932.1:0-929 GCF_000006405.1 Perkinsus marinus ATCC 50983
GTCAAGGTATCAGTATAACGGCAACCGTAGTGCTTAGCAACAGCGGCGAGCATCTTAGAAGAAACAGTCGAGTTAAGAACCAAGCACTTCTCGGCTGGACACCACGACGAAGGGCCATCAAAATGGAGAAATCTCCGAAGATAGTTCCGAGCTCATCACCAGTGAACTGATGCCACTCACCATTCTTCTGTTTCTCACAAGCAGTGAAGCGATCAGAATCAGGATCGTTAGCAATAACATAATCGCAGTTGTTCTCCTTAGCGAAGGCAAGACACAGATTCAGAGCACCTTTCTCCTCGGGGTTGGGGAACGGCACAGTGGGGAACTCGGGATCAGGATGAGCCTGGGGCTCGAAAACCTTAATGCACTCATCAGGGATGTTGAACCTCTTCAACAGTCCAGTAGTGAAGGGAAGACCGACACCGTGCATGGCAGTGTAAGCGAACTTCAAGGTGCACTTCTTGTTCTCTTCAGGGAATCGGCACAGCTCATGATACATCTGGTCGAGATAAGTCAAGAGAACATCATCATAGGGATCGATGATCTTAGACGTGTCCTTAAGATAACACTCTCCATCAACATCCAAGAGCTCGAGAGCCTCCTTCCATGGAACAAGATTCTTAGCAATGGAATCAGAAATTTGACTATCCATGGGAGGTATGATCTGAGCACCATTAGCAGCATAGACCTTGTAGCCGTTATCCATCTTGGGGTTGTGAGAAGCAGTGACCTGAGCACCGGCACAGCAGTTGTACTTCTTAACCAAGTAAGGGTTGAAAGGAGTGCATGTAGTAGCCTTGTCATACAAGTAGACCTTAGCACCCTGGGAAAGGAACACAGCAGCCGCCACGTGAGCAAAACGTCTGGAGTTGTAACGACCATCAAAGCCGAAGACAACACCGCGCTTGGCAAGAGCTTCCTTGCCAAAC
>NW_003204255.1:0-978 GCF_000006405.1 Perkinsus marinus ATCC 50983
TTTGCACGGCATCCGAGGTTACTAGCCTTACCCAAGAACTCGGAAGCCTGAGAACCCAAGTTATGACGCACGTTGCACGCGTATACAGGACATGCGTCAACAATCAACACAGCGCCGCTGTGACAGCGGATATGCGGAGCCAGTGGATGTCTGAGGGGCGCAAGTACCACTGAGCTGGAGTCTTGGCCAAGAGGGACATGAATGGTTCGAACTATCTTGTTGCAGCCCTATTGGTACGGTCAATGAAAATCTTCCAGACCTTCGCAGTCGTCATCATCTATGCTGCCTTCTGGGAAGGATGCAGCAGCAATGGTATGCCCCGTTCTCGGCTACAGCACTCGAACCTTTAGTTTCAGATACCACCACAGCCGCCCCGGCCACCACAGCTGCCCCGTCTACTACAGCTGCCCCGGCTACAACAGCCGCCCCGTCCACTACAGCCGCCCCGTCCACTACAGCCGCCCCGGCTACTACAGCGGCCCCGTCTACTACAGCCGCTCCGGCCACCACAGCTGCCCCGGCCACCACAACTGCCCCGTCTACTACAGCGGCCCCGTCTACTACAGCCGCCCCGGCCACCACAACTACCCCGTCTACTACAGCCGCCCCGGTTACAACAACCGCCCCGTCCACTACAGCCGCTCCGGCCACCACAACTACCCCGTCTACTACAGCCGCCCCGGTTACAACAACCGCCCCGTCCACTACAGCCGCTCCGGCCACCACAACTACCCCGTCTACTACAGCCGCCCCGGTTACAACAACCGCCCCGTCCACTACAGCCGCCCCGGTTACAACAACCGCCCCGTCCACTACAGCCGCTCCGGCCACCACAACTACCCCGTCTACTACAGCCGCCCCGGTTACAACAACCGCCCCGTCCACTACAGCCGCTCCGGCCACCACAACTACCCCGTCTACTACAGCCGCCCCGGTTACAACAACCGCCCCGTCCACTACAGCCGCTCCGGCCACCAC
>NW_003206603.1:0-973 GCF_000006405.1 Perkinsus marinus ATCC 50983
TGCTGAGGGTCTATGACTCGGCTCCAGATCACCAAACACAATTACCGATGCTCTAGTAGTGATGCTTGATTCCGGAATTGCAACCCGATGAGTGTATATGATATAGTTGAGACACTGCTGAGGGTCTATGACTCGGCTTCAGATCACCAAACACAATTACCGATGCTCTACAAGTGATACTTGATTCCGGAATTGCAACCCGATGAGTGTATATGATATAGTTGAGACACTGATGAGGGTCTATGACTCGGCTTCAGATCACCAAACACATTCACCGATGCTCTACAAGTGATATTTGATTCCGGAATTGCAACCCGATTAGTGTATATGATATAGTTGAGACACTGCTGAGGGTCTATGGCTCGGCTCCAGATCACCAAACACAATTACCGATACTCTAGCAGTGATGCTTGATTCCGGAATTGCAACCTGTTCAGTGTATATGATATAGTTGAGACACTGCTGAGGGTCTATGACTCGGCTTCAGACTATCCAACACAATTACCGATACTCTACAAGTGATACTTGATTTCGGAAGTGCAACCCGATGAGTGTATATGATATAGTTGAGACACTGCTGAGGGTCTATGACTCGGCTCCAGATCACCAAACACAATTACCGATACTCTAGTAGTGATGCTTGATTCCGGAATTGCAACTAATTGTGTTTGATAGTCTAAAGCCGAGTCATAGATCCTCAGCAGTGTCTCAAATGTATCATACTCGGCTTCAGACTATCAAATACAATTACCGATACTCTACAAGTGATACTTGATTCCGGAATTGCAACCCGATTAGTGTATATGATATAGTTGAGACACTGCTGAGGATCTACCACTCGGCTCCAGATCATCAAACACAATTACCGATACTCTAGCAGTGATACTTGATTCCGGAATTGCAACCCGATTAGTTTATATGATATAGTTGAGACACTGCTGAGGGTCTATGCCTCGGCTCCAGATCACCAAAC
>NW_003211943.1:0-1505 GCF_000006405.1 Perkinsus marinus ATCC 50983
TGCCATTTCCTTGAGCTCGGAAAAATAGGAAAAAAATAGGAAAAAATGCCAAAAAGTGGCAAAAATGGCAAAAATTGTCGAAAAAAGTGTAAAAAATCTAGAAGCATCTTCTCATCTGTCATAATTACCACAATGGAACTATTATTCCCGGCTGAAAAAGGCGAACATATTTTGCAGCACTGTGGCTAAGAACCACTCAACTCAAAAGAACTCAAATCCTGATTAACAAGTATGTTCATGCACAAAATTTGTGCCACAAATGCATCATCAATTGGGTTGTTCAGGGAGCTCCATATCACTTGACTCAGAATCTATCAATCCCAATCTCTGGTGGGTCTTGGATCGCAAATAAACATCAGTAAATATCTCTGCTTGAAGTTTGTTGACCCTGAGCAGCAATCATATAGGTCCCAGGTTGGCACCTGGTAGTTGGAACAGTCAATAACCAAACGAATCGCTTTGAAATTCACGAACACCATGCATCGATCCTACTTCGTGACGAATTTCTCAGAGCTGAACGAACGTTCCAAGGCCGCAGTTTCGGCAGGGATTTGGCATAAGGTGCACAGAACAGCTGCAAGCGAGCTCTTCGTGTTGCTCTTAAAAAAACTCCCAATAAGCTGCCGGAGGACACTTTGCCATGGCGAGGTGCTGACCTAAGAGATTATTATACAATGATGGATGCAACCCGAGTTATCGAGCCCTGTTCAATCGGTACTGACCTCTCTTCTGCCAGTAATCCATCACAGGATTGAGGAAATCTTGCAAACTTATGACTATGACATAGAGTCTATGTTCTTCACTATATGCTCGCAGTAACTGCACTACATCTGCGAATTTACTTGACTCAACTGAGCCGGAGCACCCTGCCTCACCCGAGATGCAAGTTTGGACCCCTCTACCACTGCCATCATCAGCCTCCTCGTCATCTTCAATTTCAAATCTTCCCTTTATATCCCTACCACTTCATTTCCAAATCCATCCCATCTCCAACCTACCCCATCTCCTTCCTCCTAGCCTCAGCAAGAGCATATTCGAGCACAGCAATTTGACTTCGCAACGACGCCATGACTGCTCTCAAGGACTCCATCTAAATCACCAACAAATACTCAACAGCAACGGCGCATAACAGCGCACATCATATAGTCTCTTCCCGTAACGGTTGCGGCTAAGATTAAGCCGTGCAAAGGATGAGACTCGAGTAAAATCAGTATTGGAGGGACATATATTCGCCTTCCTCAGCTCACCTCAGCAGTTTCCTCACTTTTCAAAGAGGTTTCCATACGAATTCGGTTACACGTGTACAAGAACTAATAGAAAATTCCTAAGAAATTTCCTCCCAGAATTTTCATATCATCACCAACCTGTGGTCGACCATGTGCATATTTTCCTGCGTAGAGCCGACTCAGATAACATCCATGTTGAAACATAACCCTTGAAACCAGCCGACCATGACAGTAATCACCAACATCATATATGGGCGGCGCCGCGCCGCGCCTTTCACA
>NW_003211428.1:0-1495 GCF_000006405.1 Perkinsus marinus ATCC 50983
CTTTCCCGTCCAGTTTCCTTACCTTCGGCCCGATGACTACGTACTACTTCCTACTGTGTCTTACCAATCCAGATCAATCAACGCCTATATTTGGCCAAATTTTCATCCTCACGTTGCCGACTCTGTTGCTCGTTGTGGCGGTAAGTCTGGATTTGAGTAGGCTCCTTGAGGGCGACGCTCTCAGATTCTGAATTCGAATAATATTCGCGATATGGAGGAGGATAAGGCATCGGGAGTGAACACACTTGCTTCTATGATGGGCCCTAGGCTCAGTCGGGTGTAGGTTGTCGTGTTAGGTTGTGATGGCCTACCATGGGAGCTGACTGTATGCAGGTACTTTGCAATTTTGCAGTTGGCGCCTCACTTCATTGCAGCTTGGATAATCAATGAGTATAACTGTGTTGGCCTTCTGCTCACGTTTCTGGTCATACCCAGGACCATGTGGCAAATGTAATAATTGTCTAGCGGTTAAGGTATTGGTTCACTAAGGACAAGGTCTATGGTTCGAATCTGCCGACAGACATTTTAGTCGCGCTTTTTATCAGTTATCGAGTCTGCATCAGAGACCTCAGCGTTCTCAAAGGACCAGAGAGAAAGTTCGTGGTTAAAGAGACATCCGACACCGTACTTATGTATGGTATAGCTACTGCTATGGGACTGGCTTGTTCACCAAAAGGCCAACCGGTAACAATGTGGGCGCGACTGCAGTCATTGTTAGCAGTTCAACCGTCTGCAGGTGAATTTCGTTGGAGTCGCCGTTTCGATGGCTGTGATGGCCGTAGCCTATATGACCTTGCAGTGATCATCAGCTTTGCTTTGCATGGCATAAAGGAGATCTTCATCTTGGGTCGAATAATAATAAGTCGAATAATAATAACAACACCGTACGTAGACTCTTTATCAGCGCTGATGTCTGGAAATGGATCGTGGCTATTCACTTTCGGCCCATCTGTTTACGTAGTGTTGGTTCAATCATAGCTGCTGTATGAACAGCTCGAGACTGGGGGCTATCAGTTATTAGTATAATTTTATGGTTACCCGACATGACAGCGACCGTCGTCGTCCTCTTGCATCAGACGTTTTGTTAGAGCTCCTCGACTCACCTGACGAATCTTGGGATAAGTCCGATGGGGCGGAGGTAGACATGAGCTGGGCGGATGTTTTCAAGTACCTACCAACGACGGAGATACCATTGGTGCTGCAGAGGCGTGTCAGAGAGCAGTTAAATTCTGAGGCCTCGACGAAGCCAGTTTCAACTGCTCGTAGAAGCAGTAGTTTGAGACCGTCCTTGTCCCCGGCGGGATCTGATGAAGTGCTGTTCGGCTCGGCATGCAGTGTGGTAGAAGATGGCATTATAAAACCGCATCGGCAAGCCCCGTTGGTGACTCCTCCATTGGTGATGGTGACAGAGTCTCCGTCTACCAGTGTGCCGCCAGCAGGAGGGAAAGGGAGAAAGAAACGAGCGCAGCAGCAGAAGGAGGCACAGAGAGAAGCG
>NW_003214227.1:0-1169 GCF_000006405.1 Perkinsus marinus ATCC 50983
GCATGTGGCATATTTAGGGACGGATTGAGTAATTTAGGGGCGGGGCGAAGAATCCGTGATTTTTGAACCTATGCTATATGCGATAACTATTAGAGTTATTAGGCTACTTAGTAGCCGCTACTAGGGATATTGAATTTGCGGTGTGGATTATGCTCAGAAATAGTATTTGGATAATCTTCTTCTGAATTACCGAAGAACTATCTCGAGGGTTCGTCGAGGCTCGAGGCAAACGCGCAATCTGACCGAACCCGGGGAATACCATCCTTCCGACCCGGGGAATCGGCATCTGCAGAATATCTGGCTGTCGCCGCAATTGGCAGCGTGCCACAGCAAAGCGACTCGCCTCGGGCGAACAGCAAGGTCGTGCGCGGATATTCAGTATCTCGCTGATGGAGTCTATCCGAGTCAGATAATCAGACAGCCTCCCAGTGCCTGTGGCTATCAACTGAGCGGTCTAGCCTCGACCCTTACTTTTTCTTCTCGTAGAAGTGCTTTGCTAAAGGCATCCTGAATTGTTGCAATAATATGACAGGTGCTGTAGACCCTATAAGTAACCCTCAATGCTGACGTAGGAGAGCATTTCAATGAATTTCGAATTTCGAGGTGGATCGATTCCTCGAATCGAATCGATTCGTCTGCCCGCCGCAGCATCCTCGATTGATTAGCACCGAACAATCGATCGATTTTCGATATCTCGATCCAATCGAGCCTCGGTCCGATGTATGCTTCGAGCTAAGCTAAGATTCCATAGTTGTGCAATCTGCACAACTACACTCTCACAGTGAATATGTAAGAAATACTCCAACTTTAATGGGCGAAAACTTTTATGTTAAGGCCAGTGATTCCTCTGGTAGCCTTGTATGCGATAACATTAACCCTGGAAGGCTTCCAGTGGGAGCTGACCTAATGAAATGGCGAAGTGACAGTGGACGAGGATTCCTCGTTGATGACGATAATCTTCCGGGGGTCCTCGCAAGTAATCTCTCATACGTACCCCTCGTCACTCCAATAACTTTGCTCTATTGCACCGCAAATATTCACTGGTCTATATCAGTCGACTGTGCAACCCTCTACCCCATACACTAACGAACCCAACAAGCCAGATATGGAAATTACTAAATTGTCAGACATCCTGGGTGTAAGACTCTACTACTTCAAGAGTTGAGTTA
>NW_003208554.1:0-1504 GCF_000006405.1 Perkinsus marinus ATCC 50983
GTATCAGCTATGACAGACTGGCAATAGCAATGGCAACAACAACAATAAGCATCAGTATCATCACCGTACAACAGCAAGTGATACATACAGTAGTGGCAATCCCAACAGCTTACCCCAACCATCTGCCCGTACTACGCCATACTTCTACAATCCTCCCCCTGCCCCCGCATCTCTGCTCACTCAAAGATGTGCATCGCCCCGTCCAGGACATCTCCTCTCTGGTGCAGCGTCTCGAGCGTAGGGAGATACGCGCTTGCCATTACCACCAGCATCATGTTTCGGTTTTTTTGCCAGGTGTACCCCCGACCGCATGCTGAATCCAGACATTGCCCGTATCGACAGCCCTCAGGCAAGCTTGATGATACCACTCCATGGACAACTCGTCTGTCATAGATAAGCACACGCTCCGGCACGATCAGTGCAAATCGGGGAATGTGCTTATCGAGGGAGCCCTCACCCTCGGCATCTTCAGCATGTCGAACACAGTTCACTGGAATGTGAGTGTAGCACTTGGGCAGTGTCGGGAAGAGTATCGATGCAGGCGCTCTCCATCTCCTGCGTCACATCCCTCGAGGCCGGCGATGCAGGGAGGCTCAGCAGCGAACACAAATGGTCGGCCTCCTCATCCATATGTGGGACACGAAAAATAATCAACTTTTTGACTGTTACCATCCATTAGCCGGCATTGCGACGAACTCCTCAGTCCGTGGCTACTTTGGGAGTAGCGAGTAGTCCAGGAACGGTAAGGATTGGTCATCATTCATGACCATCTCCTGCTTTTATGCAGTCCTCTCGGCGCATACCCAGTCACATGCGGCAAGGCAGCACAACAGCATCAGGTCGACGTCACGTAGGCACTGCCGGCTCTCGTCAATTCACATACCATTTTCAGCCTATACCGTCTGCTGGCGATCGGCTCACTCCTGTAGTGTCTCCGGGCTCAGACAAAGATAGTAAGTCTACTCTTTGGTGGAGGCCAGTATGGCGTTCAGGTGTGACTTCGCCTCCCACCACCGGTTCGAAAATGAAGGATGGTCTTTTGCGGCAGGCATCTCCGGTAAGTAGTACCATCGAAGTGAGGCTCTTACGTCGTTCCTGTTTCGCAGTTGCTGCGGACGCGGAACGTTCAGGACAACCATCCCACAAGTAGGGATTTATGATAAGTTCGGTGCACGATGTGATTCACCAGACATATCAACACCTCAAGCAAGCTACTCATCGGCGGATGGTACATCATCGGTCAGTGGTCACGTCATACGCGGTCCCACGGGACGGGTTCTGGGGCGGGAGAACGGTCCGTTGCCGGCTGTATGGATCACCAAGTGGTGCGACTTCACATCGAAGTGGGTGTTGAATGAGGCATGAAGTCTTCCATGGAGATTTGGCATAGGTACGGGATCGGTTTCCTCCTCTCGAGTGGCAATATGGGAGTTTACTTCAACGACAGCACGCAGATGATCACTCTTGAGCCACCAACTGATACGCCACTGACGAGCACACGAGT
>NW_003201380.1:0-2263 GCF_000006405.1 Perkinsus marinus ATCC 50983
CACGACTACTGCGTATTACCGCGAATATCGCGTTTACAACACTACACGTAAAACGGGTTGTGAAACTCCAATACGCGAAAAAAAGAATCACGGTTAAACTCGTCGTGGAAAATGGAAAAGCTACCGCACGAGCTGTAGATAGTTGACGATACGAATAAATTGGTTAATCGTCGTGTAGCACTGCATATGCACGACGATAATATGTGTGTAAAAACATCACTTTGTATGAAAACCGATCGGAAACTTTTTGATCGATTTAACGTTATGTTCGCTTTCTTCAGCTGAGCTCCGAAGTTTCCTCATATATGAATTCAGGTAGAAGTGCTATGCAGAAACCAACGATAATTTTCCAAAATTTCCCCACAATTTTTATATTGTCATCACCAACACATGTGCATATCCTTCTCCACACACTGCTTTTCTTCACCGTAAAATGACGTAAAATCGGCATCAGATTCGCATATACTTCACAACATTGCTTACTCTCGATCGTCAACTCTTCGTAGTTCTTTACGACTCCGGAGTCTTTCGCGCGACATTAATATAAACACGCTACGTGTAAAAATAACATGCACATGGTTAACCATATGTGGTGGTGACGATATGAAAATTTCGCGGAAATTTCTGAGAATTTCTACCCGTATTTCCTGAGCTCAGCAGCTGAGGAAAGCGAACTGATATTCCTATATAACACAACTACCCTCAAGTGACCATCAGAAACAATTATCATTCACGTTGTAGTATATCTCTTTCCCTATCCAGCCGTAATATTCGCTGCGCCAAAACGCTCGCTTGGGGGTACAAATGTAAACCCAGTACTTGTCTATGATTATCATCTATACAAAAAACAATATCACGAAACTGAAATTAGAGTTGATCCTACTAAAATCAATGATAACGACATCAGTATTACTAGAATCTTCTGGAAGGTTTGTACCTGCGTGCAAATCGAAATATGCGGAGAATATAGGGCGAGCGATCGATTTGAAGCCTTTGGTGAGTTGCCAAACGCAGCTTATTATCTTTTTTATTGGAGTTCCTTCACCCTAGTGATATAAAAAATATATTTCACAATTCACTTCGTGGAAAACAATTGTGTTATCGGCGGTCGCGGAAACGTATTCACGCCACTTCACGTTAAACGGGTCCTGAGCTCAGCAGCTGAGGAAAGCGATTACATATATTCCTACTCCAACACTGTATAGGAAACTCCTGAGCTCAGCAGCTGAGGAAAGCGATTACATATATTCCTACTCCAACACTGTATAGGAAACTCCTGAGCTCAGCAGCTGAGGAAAGCGATTACATATATTCCTACTCCAACACTGTATAGGAAACTCCTGAGCTGAGCAGCTGAGGAAAGCGATTACATATATTCCTACTCCAACACTGTATAGGAAACTCCTGAGCTCAGCAGCTGAGGAAAGCGATTACATATATTCCTACTCCAACACTGTATAGGAAACTACTGAGCTCAGCAGCTGAGGAAAGCGATTACATATATTCCTACTCCAACACTGTATAGGAAACTCCTGAGCTCAGCAGCTGAGGAAAGCGATTACATATATTCCTACTCCAACACTGTATAGGAAACTCCTGAGCTCAGCAGCTGAGGAAAGCGATTACATATATTCCTACTCCAACACTGTATAGGAAACTCCTGAGCTCAGCAGCTGAGGAAACCGATTACATATATTCCTACTCCAACACTGATACCTTCCTCATGCTGTTTTCTATTCAAATTCTTCATCTCCTCATTCAACCGTGTGAACTTGAAATCCACACTGGCGTTATGATACTTAAACGCCGGCAGAAATCTCTTCGAAAAATCACTAAAAATAAATAAAAAATTCAAATTTATTTTCACACACATATATGAACTTACTCAGCCACTTTGCATGCACTCGACGCGCGCACCTCTACAAACTTGATCGACCTGAAGCTGAACTCAGTGGCGAGAATAACCCTGTCCAGTCGTCGAGCTGACATGTGTGAAAAATGAGAAAAATCTAAAACAGAAATCGTATTGGAATCACAGATAATGATAGTAAGCACCCTACAGTATCTTATGCACTCGAGAAAATGCGAAATTAATTTTTAATTATATTTTTTCCAACGCTTATTCTGGTTAAAAACGACTTCGCAACAACAACAACAACAACAACAACAACAACAACAACATATACAACAACAACAACAACATATACAACAACAACAACATATACAACAACAACAACATATACAACAACAACAACATATACAA
>NW_003213190.1:0-1212 GCF_000006405.1 Perkinsus marinus ATCC 50983
CGCAGAAGTTCTAATGAGCTCTGTAACCTCTCTATGTTCGTACTTTGAGAGGTCCAGACTAGCTCTGGACAGTTTCCCTTGGTCAGATTGCATTCTGCTGAGCAGACGCATCTGCAAACATAGTGTGCCCGCTGCTGCTGATATAGCTCATTGTCCGTCTTTCATTGCCCGCCATATGGAGTGCAGAAGAGTTCATTCGCGAAATGTCCATCAGCAAACCAAGAGGAAGGAGAAAACATATGGCTCGCAAACCTCTATCGAGCTTCTCTGCTTGACGAGGATATCGGAGTCATCTCCATGCGAAGAAAATCCGTCGCACAAGGGAGACGTTATGCAGTGATGTGAGGAAAAAAGTGAGGCGATCATCGCTGACGCGGAGCACGTAGCCATCCAGCTGGAGGGTTGGACGCCGCCTGGTAGGGTGTTCGGCTGTTTAATAAACAAAGTGAGATCCTCTCAATTGCATAGTTGACCTGGCTCAGTGAGACCCATTTAGAGACGGGTCTCACTGTGAGACCTACAGTAGATCGGCTAGTAGCCTACTAGTAGTAGGCATATTGCTAGTAGCAATTAACCACCACAAGACATGGTTATCGAGTTCAATCCTTTATATAAGATGAAACGTAAGGGCGGCTACTCATCGCCGCAGTGCGGATTACACGCCCAAGTGCCAATTTTCCTGTAAATGCAAGAAAGCCGCATATTTAGACCACCGCATATTCCGTGTGATGCCGAAACGCTGGACTGAACTCGGGAAAAATGTGGGAAAACGCTGGAAATTTCCGGGAAAATTTCCCGGAATTTCCGGGAAATATGGGGAATGGGAAAAATCGCCTTTTTCCCAAAACGGACAAACCCTGGACCCATATGATATACCACTCAGACAACTAAAGGACAGGAGTCCTGTCACAGGACCTACCAGCCCATCAACGCTGACCTACTCACCAGATTCCACCGTGGGGACAGGAGCAACGACCCTGCTAGACTTCACAACGTCTCCCACTGCAAGTCATATCATAACACAGACCGAGAAATCGATGTACCAATACTGAGTTGCTGTAGCTTCTGCATACCAAGTAAGAGACTTTGGGACAGTACCACCAGAACACTCATCGTACTTGTGAGCAATGCGACTCCATTGCGGCTAGGGCATAGCTCATTAACAAAGAAAGAATTCTACGAAGATACTGCATCTCGATCGAAACCATGAGA
>NW_003208533.1:0-1019 GCF_000006405.1 Perkinsus marinus ATCC 50983
AGCAGTCGAACTCTTAGAATGCCTGGTCGCTCAAGTAAGCTTCTCCTCTCAGCCATCATCGCTAATACGTCGCCACCACCGAGATGGAGCTTGATGCTTCGAGCTTTCAACGGGAGGTGTCTGGGAACTCAGGAACGGCACCTAGCCGTGGGGTGAAGAGCGGAAGACGCTGTTGATAGTGCATCACGAGCGAAACAAGGGATTTCCTAAATTCGTTGCTGAATCTCATCCGCGACTTCAGAAAAGCCAAGAACATGCCGTATAGCACCGTTTGGGCCACAGCGTAGTAGAACCTCCAGATGACAGCAGCCCTGATTCAGGCGGTCTGGAAAGTAGGGAGTTCCCACCTCGAAAAAGAATCCCCGTCGACTGGGCTTGATATTATCCAATAACTGCACGTAGTTTGCGGATATTCTGTCTGGAAGTTCGACTGCGGTTGCACGATAGAGTTTAGGTTCGAAGTAATGACAAATACGGAACCTATGGAAGATATGGGAGCATGAAAGGTATGTTGTTGGTCACCAAAAGCTGTCGCAGACGATGTTCTTATCAGCGAAGTCAACTTCTCTGATCACGAAATTAGGGGTCTATTCGTAAGAAAATCACTGAAATCGGAATCTCAGAGATTCAGTCTCCACTTGAAGCTCGTCGTTGAACTTTGGCGGATAAAATAAGTTCCTTGTTCGGGAATATGATGCACTCGTGATGAACTCGAGAAGCTCCAATGTGTAAGGTAAATCCTAATCCGCGGATAGCGGGCTCGTTGGCCGAATAGAAAATCTCTCGATGAAACGAATGTTTCGCCGCATAGAATTCTTCTGAAATTCGAAAGTTCAGAATTATATGTAGGACCATGCTACTAGAATGGTGGGTCCAGCTGGAGGTCTTCTTAGAGAGCGGTCGTAGAATGACCAACGATGATGGAGGCCATGCTGCGGTAGACCGTGGATGCTAAAGACCACAAAATAACAGAATCGTTTATAGAGATCGGGGTTTCAACTTGCCGATTCCGACTCGAT
>NW_003207183.1:0-1876 GCF_000006405.1 Perkinsus marinus ATCC 50983
AGCCCTCTATGTCCCTCTTCATTAGGTTTCATTTTTTATGAGTCAATTACTGCTAACGATGCAGAAAGTGTAGAGCAGGCTGCTCTGAGCAGCTCTACTAGAGCTGTGGGTAACGGATCGAAACCGTCCCAAATGGTAGTCAGAGACTAACAGTACAAACTTAATACCTAGGATTACCTGTCTATCTTAGAGCAAGGGCATGCAACGGCCTCTTAGAGGCCGAGTTAATTGGCTGATGTGACATCAGCCATCAGACATCAGTGATGTCTGTGGCTCAAGCGCCGTGTTGTTAGCGAGAAGTTATTTGCTCGATTTCTCCGTCATGCTGCAACTGGATTATGTAAGATTCTTACAGTAAGAATTCGCGAGCTTTTTGGTGGCGACCATTGTAAGTGATCTCCGGTGTACTCAATATCGGATGGCAACCCGTGCCGTTACACATGAAAAGTGAGAGACTAGTCATTGATAGTGTATGATTGGCACGTATCGAGGGTGGGGAAGAAGCTGATAAATCGGTGCTCTGCGTGAAACGCACTCCACGCGCTAAATAATTTCTTGGAGCGAGCGTGATGAGCAGTGGAATGTCTGGCTGCCAGACATGAATCGTGCCAAACTCTGGCACGATTTATGTCACACGAAGATACAAATTCGACTCTCCATAGTTGCATAGTTAACTGACATGCTCGTAAAATATATTTTTCCAAGAACTATAATACACTGTATAAAAAACACAAACGATGGAGTTCCGGAGTGTAGTTATTCGCGGGGCGAATGAGTTGAAAGTAAGTGAAAAGTAAGTCGCCAGCTCAGCGGGAGCAGGATCACTACGATGCATGATACTAATCACATACTCATAATGATTGAAATGATTATTTCTTGAGCATAAATCACGTAAAGTTTACTCGGGGGTGATTCGGTCATCATTGGGACAAAACCTTGATGAGAGCGATCTTCTACTTCTTAAGTATCTCTCGTACAGCCGCCTCAGCATTCACGCGGCCGAAAGTGAGAAACTTTCTCCCTTTGCTATCCATCACACCTGGCGTGGCAGTATTCTTGATGATACTTCGGATATAACCTGGAGTCAGTTTAGCATGCTGAGAAGGTTCAAGGCTATAGAGCATTCCAGCCATACCTGCAACGATGGCCGCGGCCCCTGAGGTACCTGTACCCTTTCCATACTTTCCAGTGGGAGTAGTTGCCAGTATTTGGTAGCCAGGAGCGGCGATGTCAACAGCTGAACCAAAATTGCTTTCGTCGTCCAACTGCATTCTTGTACCATTTGAAGCAGCCACACATATAACACCATCCGTATAGGGTCCGCTGAGGGAACAAGGATAGTATTCTTCCGTGTCCAGATCTGAGTGGTCATTTCCTGCTGCCACAACAACTAGCATGCCAGCTGACACTGCTTCGAGAATCTTCTTCAACAGGGGTGGGTAGTAAGTTTTGAATCCTTGCGAAAACAGAATTACTTTCACATCTGGCCTCTTAGAAATGAGATAGGTGAAAGCATCAGTCATCCCTCCAAAAGACGGCTTGTCGCTTATATAGATAGGCATGATACGGAGATGGTCGGCGATACCCGCGATACCAATCTTGTTATTCCTGATAGCACCTAGAATGCCAGCCATCATTGTTCCATGCGGTCCTCGAGGATGGGTATCAGTATTCTTATCAATAACGTTATAGCCTTCAGTGACGACCCCTTGCAAGTCGGGATGATCGGCTTGTACACCATCGTCGATAACGGCAATGGTTACAGGTGTCCTCTTGGAAGTAGAGTCCAGGATGTTCCAAGCCTTTGGTACGGAGATGCCCTCAAGATAAGCCCTCTGCTGGGGATAGTATTCATCGTTCGGATCGCCGTTCACTG
>NW_003202912.1:0-1111 GCF_000006405.1 Perkinsus marinus ATCC 50983
GGGCCGGAGGCAACCCGTTGGAAGCCAGCATCGCGATTACTAAGTGCGAACAATCTCAAAGCCACATCCTGGCCACTCGACGAATCGAAAAGCGCAGGGTAATGACAGTTAGAAAGCTCGTTGACCAGCAAACGCACTTCCTCACTGACCGAGTAGTGAGTATCGCAAGGAAGCAACCAATTCACAGATAGCGAACCAATTAGCATCCAAGGATTATTTCCACTCAGCCAGTGATGCTGACGACTGAAAGTAGGAAACACCACTAACATCTGCCAAACAACTGCTCAACACGACCAGGTCTGTGAATGAGTAGCAGAAGACAGGAGCGAGCAGCAATCCTACAATCAGCATATGCAACGGCGGCATCCGCTTCCTTCTCAACGATTTCAGGCACTATTTAACCCTCTTCTCAAAGTTCTTTTCACCTTTCCCTCACGGTACTTTTGTGCTATCGGTCTCGAGTATATATTTTGCTTTGGATGAAATTTACCACCCGTTTACGCTCCAATCCCAAGGAACGCGACTCGTTAGAACGCAGACCGTACGTGACAAACGGCGAACGACTCACGGGATTCTCACCCTCTATGACGCTCTTTTCCAAGAGACTTTCGTCCGCGATGCCACTGGTACTGCCTTCAAGCCACATTTCAGAACCACAAGTGATTCCGATTTGGCACTGAGCTGATCCCTGTTCATTCGCCATTACTAAGGGAATCCTAGTTAGTTTCTTTTCCTCCGCTTACTTATATGCTTAAATTCAGCGGGTAATCTCACACACATCAGGCCTTCTAATGATGACATATTGCCATGGTGCAAACCGACAAGCGTGTTATGATATATAATAATCTCGCGACCAGACTGAACGCGTGATTCAAACACTTCTCTGCATTTATCAATAGATTTGACGTAATGCGTTGAAGAGAAGAATCGCGTGATCAAGGAACACGTGATATCACCACAACACAGTCGAGTTTGCGAGTACCTCGAGAGATACTCACAGGCGCAAGCCTCCTTTCGGAGGGGCTACATACGAGATTATAGCCTTGCAAATTATACGCCTGCCTTCACAAGCGCACATAACGACCACCTCCGAAGAGTTAGTTCAAGCGGG
>NW_003199516.1:0-2679 GCF_000006405.1 Perkinsus marinus ATCC 50983
TTGGGAAGAACGGACTCCTCCTTCCTACAGACGCAGAGGGTGGCTCGAGAGAAAACGGCCACAGCGACTGAAGCACTGAATGCCATGGTAGCGGAGAAGGAGGCTTTGGTGGAGGAGAATGAGAAGTTGCATGCCAGCAGTGATGAACTCCACAACGAAGTAGAGCGACTGAGAGGTCTTCTGGATGGGAAGTCCGAGGGGGACGCGGAGAGCGAAAGCTCGTCATCGTCTGGTAACGAAATACTTCTGATGTGATTACGCATGGCTTGTCGTGGTAGAGGAAGAAGATCTCGAGAGGTGTTCACCGGCGTGGCAGCCCAGGGGTACTCCCCCAGACGAGGCCATCATCGGCAGGCTGGATCTCTATGATGCCGAAGAGAATTTGAATAACGGTAAGACATCGTCTATGGCATTAGTGGTCGATGTAGTGCTGCTGTAGGGGAATACTTTATGGAGAAGCCTAGCCAGGTTAAATGCCTGCCTAGTCGAAGGCTCTTTTACTGTGTGAGGGATATTGATGATTATCAGAGCTACTTGGAGTAAGCCTTCTCATAGGAAATAGATGCACCCGGTGGTACATAGTGTGTTTATATTTGCCCTCTATCATCGTCTTAATGAGTTCTCACTGTGATTTTTACTCTGTGTAGCCACGGGAATAAAGGGGAAGATAGATATGCAGCCATGCGCAGTAGGAAGACAGCGTTTTCTTCATTCTGTGTGTGTATGAGGGGAAAAAACTGAATTTCACACATTTCTCGACTCCACTTAGTGTGACGAATCGAGTGGTCTATACGATCAATCACATGAAATTCGGACCGAGATGTTACCCGTCCATCTCGGTACAGTACATAAGCGGGTATAAAATACGCTCGTAGTATTGTGCGCATTTAACACACGAGAAGGTACAGTACGAGCATAAAATCTGCTGCTCGTTGTAAACAGTGCCACCCGTTATATCTCCTCAGAGTATTCGAGAATGCATCTCTGAGGAGGATGAGAAGTCGCTACTCCCTCAACGACGTATGCAATGCCATCTACGACTGGCCCAATAGGGAAATATCAATAGACTCGGAAGCTTACTCTGCGGGAGTGTGAGTCGTCGAACACGCTCCCTATTGGCACTGTACCATCAGGATGAGGTCGTTGAAGAGGAAAACGCTGATGCAAATGACTGACGACTTCTTCATTTCCCTTATCAAAATAGCACGCGAGAGTGTATCCCGTCGCAAACGGTTCAAACAACAAAAAATGGAGTCGAAGATTCTGTCCCTTGACAGCGCAGAGCAATCGGTCGCACCGCGAAGAAGTACGCTCTTCCTGGCTCCCCCGCGAGTTGGGAGCACGATACTAGCTGAGCCCAACACGGAGTTGCTCGTGCCACAAGCGAGGGAGATTGAGATCGCCCCGTCGCCACCACCACCACCCGAAGCAGCTGTGGACCCTCTCGCGGTTGACACTACTGTGGAAGATATCCAGCAACGTGCTGGCAAGACTGTATCACTAGAGGTCGAAGAACCAATAGGCGACTCTTCATCAAAATGATGTTGCGAAGACTAAACCACTCCCGCTCATGTGGTCATGTTCATGTTTTCTCTAGTACTTTCCTCTTTGCTGTTGTTGGGTTCGAGAGACGGGCTAATAGTTGGATAGCTTTACCCAGCCTAGGGAAGACTATGAGTTCATCATTCTTCCATTGCCTCTTCCTTCCTCTACTCGCATACGTGGCTACTACGGAGGCTGTACAGCAGCTCTTCCCTGACGTTCCTCTTCCAGAAACCACATCCCACCAGTGTGTAGCCTATGCGCCAATACAGGATATATCAGTCTCTGAGGCCTCCGCTATCTTCTACTCCGCCGCACTGTGGAAGAAGTCACTGAGTTTCCCCGTCTCGGTCCCCAGTGGCCTCATCCTTTACTCAACGACGAATCCTTTCTCATGTGAGTCCATCTCGTTGTGGTGTTCCCTCCAACGTTTGTTTCAGACTCACCTGCAGTAGTCGAGTTCGAACAGCTGGTAGCGGGCAGTTTCCCCGACATCCGCTTCTATCGCGTGAATCTCGTAGAAGCAACTCAAGCTGAGCTACTGCAACTGTAAGTGTATGTGATCATCTGCCGAGACTGCGAGTGTGTTCCGAATCGTCAGGCAGTGGATAACCATTCCCCGAGTAATTATTCTGAGTGCTTATCGAGACTCTGGTAACAAAACTTTCGCCACCAGCATCGATCCACCTTTCGACGCTGAGAAAACGGTATCGTATATAGCCAACGTTACAGGTTTGGAGATCGCCACTGCATCTCATTTCTACCGGTGAGACCCTCAAGAACCACAGCAATGTGGACTGCCTCTCTCTCCTTCCAGATCCGCGCCCTTGTACTCGGACGAGTTCAACGTCCGGCTGCGCTTCGATCCGAGTGTTTTCTCCTTCCGTGACTGGACGGGACTCACAGTGCTGGCGTACATTTGCGTTAAGTCTCTGTTGCTCCCAGTGCTGAAGAAGATGCATAAGTTCGTGCTCAGTTGCGTTGTCAAGCTCTGTTGATGTACTCTTGTCTCTGCAACATTTATCTCGTAGTGTTAGTATCGGCAACCTGGGCGCCCCGGTGCTTGTGTGGGTCTGTCCCAATCAACTGGGCTCACTTTCTCCTTTCCATCATGGCATTCAGTATCAGACGTTGTCG
>NW_003202921.1:0-1239 GCF_000006405.1 Perkinsus marinus ATCC 50983
CCCCCTTATTAGTAGTCAAGATTTGTAATCGATCCTATCCTTTTTTATTGAATTTTTTCTTTCTATTTTCTTTCTATATTTTTGATGCTATCCGTCCGCAGATATTTCATTGCCCGTTCAGTTTATCAATTCCACACATTTGCTGCCCTACTCATATGATCTTTCGAGACTACTCTCGAAATTAAATCCATTACCCATACTTGGCGATAACCTTGCCGTCAACTTTAATAAAAAATCCTCATGATTACCACGTAACAACCATCTCTTAAAGTTATTTTTGCGACTCTCCCACGGGGAGTTTCAGTTGCTTTCCCCAGAGTAACTCCTGCACCATTGATCCCTCGTGAACACTATTCACTTCCCTTTTCCAGATTTTCCTCGTTCGAACAGTTGAACCGGGTTGAAACTCAACAACTTTCTGGTCTTTCTGGTCTCCTTGACCTCATAGCCTTTCCCCAATGCCCGTGCATCACCTCAACTTCACTCATTCTCAAAATGACATGCTGCACATGATGAGTTCATGATCCAGTTGAATTTGACGGACCCTCACTCGGAGTAAATCCTTCCCTCGGAGGTTCTTTCTGTCAATTTCATAGTAATTTGATCAGTTTATTCGACAGTATCAAACACACTCTGCTCTTGTTCCGAGATCTCCTTATCTCTCAAATATATCATGCACTAAGTGTGCCCTTACCCAAAATTTCATTTGAAATCACGAGACAGGTATGGCTCAACCCGACTCGCGCTTTGCTGGCTAGAATTTCCCCCTTGTGAAGGCGAGTCCACCATGAACACGTTGACGAGATATCGGTACTGTGGGCATAGAAATCGGTACTGGATCCCGGCAGTAAATGAGGTCCTACCCATATACAGTCAGTCTAGTTCTGTTATCACGCTCAGCGTGATCCTAATGCTCAACTTGGGCACTACTACTAGTACTACTGGCAGAACCCAACCTTCCCTCTGGCAAGGCTGGAATTGCCATATCCTGGCTCTGCTCCGAGCGATATATTGATACTATCGCCAGGACGGTGACTGAAGATGATGCTCCGAGCCTAGTTGGGTGACCCATCCGTCGACTTTTCCAGATTGCTGAATCATGGTCCCCAATGCCAAATTGGCATTGGGGACCATGATTGGCATGATGGCATTGCCAATGACTTTTCCTGAAATATAAGTGACTCTGACAACATCTATTGCTAGAATAATCGCTCAAATCCAACCCGCATTGCTATGCTC
>NW_003209790.1:0-1068 GCF_000006405.1 Perkinsus marinus ATCC 50983
TTGATGGTGTTGTCGTGAAACGTGGTTGTCTATTTTTAACTGTGACTGATGCTTTCAGCGGCTATATGGACTTCACGATAATTGACTCGACTGATGCCGCTACCTTTATAAGAGGTTTATCGATTATCTTTGTGAGGAATGGCTTTCCACGAGAGGTTCAGAGTGATGGAGAATTTGGGTCTAAAGAGGTTCAAAATTGGGCGAAGGCAGCAGGTATACGTTGGATTCTTGGACCAGCTAATCATGGTCAGACTGGTGGTTTCTATGAAAGGAGGCATCGTTGTCTGTTGGAGTGTTTGCGACGTTGGCTAGCAGATTTACCTTCGGTTGAGTGGGCTGATGAGCTTCTTCTACAGAATGTTAAATGGATGATCAACCACACGGAACTTGGTGAGTCACAACTTACTCCTATGATGATTATGTGGGGAAGAATTTGTGAACTTCCCTGTATGCGATCTGGATCTACTGCTGATGATTCGTCATCTGTTTCTGATCCCGAGTTGTATGACCTCATAATAGCAGCTGGCCGTATTAGTCGAGAGCATGAGATTTTCACTGCTAAGTTCGTGGAACATTGGCTGGATCAACGGGAGAAAAATCATCCAGTATTGCGATATGATAGTGGTCTACGAGTTGGCATGTGGGTGATGGTCTATACCCAAAGAAGTTATAAGCTTAGCCCATGTTGGCGTGGTCCTTATCGTATTTCTGCTATCAAGAGTCGTCATGTTCTGCTTACTACTGAGCGTGGAACTGAGTTTCATCATATCGGTAATTGTAAAAGGTTTCGATCGGCAGATGACCATGTTCCTGATGAGGACTCTGAGAATGACCTCAAGGATGATTCTGCTGAGGGCTCTCAAAGCCATAAGGTTCCGAATGATACTCTGGTTCAACTTCCTCAAGGTAGACCAAAACGTCAAGCTGCTATGCTAAGTCAGACTACTACTAGTAATATGTTGAGAGATGAGAGACGTGCGGTAGTAACTAAGCGTCGTCGAGTCGCCTAGTTCGTTTTATGGGGGGGATTGTAGAGATTGTCCCTGCTTTATAATTATCTGTCTCCGA
>NW_003200920.1:0-1562 GCF_000006405.1 Perkinsus marinus ATCC 50983
AGTCTTACTGCCCCCGCCTTCTACCATGTAGCAAAACAGGGACCACGGCGCACCTGTAGTAGTCCATCTGACGGTGCTATCACAATCACGATAACTTACCACAGAAACCGATGACGGTGAGCTGATTTTCGAGTTTGCTGACAGTAGCGAAGATAGCATCATACACATAAGCCAAACCTTCACCCACATTGGGTTTGAGATTGAGGATCCTGCCAAGTGAATAGCCTAGAAGTAGAGCCCCTTGCAATACAAGCAGACTACCTTTCGATGTCTTCAGGCGTCTCGAGCTTCGGACTCAGGACAGGACCCTTTCCGGGAACCATTTCCAAATGCTGACCCATGAGCATCGGGATAGTCAATATATCCGAAAATACTGTGAAACAACGAAGCTACCCTACTCGGTTTCGTATGTAGTTAGACTTACCAATGCAAGCGTCAAGCTTATTGAATCTTCGATAGGGCTGTATCGTTACCTCTGAGGCCAAGTCCGGATCTTGGCAGACCTAGGAGGAATTTTAGTCGAGACAATAGTAGTGCGAAGCTACCTTAACGAAGTCATGCTCGGCCCGCAGTTCCTTGAATTCTGGTAAATAACGGCCAGCTTGCCTCATTATCCACACTGGAATCTCATCTACTTCCTCACCCCGAGCCGCCCGCAACAACCTGAGTGAGTCG
Source organism: Perkinsus marinus ATCC 50983 (assembly GCF_000006405.1). Classification (NCBI taxonomy): domain Eukaryota; phylum Perkinsozoa; order Perkinsida; family Perkinsidae; genus Perkinsus; species Perkinsus marinus. The sequence continues at coordinate 676 of NW_003200920.1, forward strand.
GTACCAAGAAGCTCAGACCAGCAGACAACAACTTGTGGCAGACTAGAGGCTGACCCGTTTCTACCTGTTCTGCTTGGGCTCAGGCCAGGAGTGTCCGGCCGACAGGAAAGCCTTCCGGGCTTCGGCGTAATCGAGTTTAGTATCAGTCATGTAGAACGAGATGCAAAACAGTACCGAAAACTCAATCTAAGTCATACTTCCGTTAGAAGGTCCCCGAGTCATCGTCACCGTTCCACAATCAGAAATCACAAGCCCTGTCTACAGATCCAAAGAGTCAAGAACGACTACGGAATTCATCTCGACAAAACTTTGAGGCACTCATTTTGTTTCCGAATGGCAGGAATCCTACTAGCGTGCGGCGCTCTGCATTCCGAGAAACTCACGTTGTCTCAACGTGCTCCTGGGCTTCAAGAGCGTTCCCATGATTTGATTTCACTCGATCTAAGGAGCGCTCAATAAAGACCTATTAAACACCCCATCTTATTTTGGGGTTCCCCTACTTCGATCCCCTCCGGACCTACGATTCGTATCTCCTCTTTGAGTTAGAATTGAACTGCGCCACTCTCTGATTAGTACTAGCACAGCGCGGACCGTCGTTCACTCTAGGCCGCGTACGAAAAATTCCAACCGGCGTAAGAACGATCTGTTGCGGACAGAAGGGGAAACATGGAGAGGTAGGAGACAGGATTGCAAGAAATTTGCAAGACATGAAGCTGAACTTTACGACGGATTTCAAATGTGACACAGGGATGTAGCTCGAGTAGGACTGACCGTGATGAAGGATGGAGTATTAGAGAGAATAAGGTGGACGGGGCGAATAGAGCGGTATATGCATCGCCGGAAAGCAGTGTGATGGGAGTGAGAATGCTTGGAAGTTGACTGTTTGA
>NW_003202208.1:0-1118 GCF_000006405.1 Perkinsus marinus ATCC 50983
GTCAGCTATGGAACTCTGAGAGGCTAAGCTTAGGATCTGGCAGTTTTGAGCATCAATATGATGTTACACTCCGGAGGATAGCCGCTGGCGGCGAGGTTGCTAAGTGGGTTGCCAAGATGTGTCAGTCGCATCGCGCCAACAACTCTCAAGTAGCATCTTAATTCAGAGAAGAACTTCAAAATCTGATTGTTCGAGCTGGACAAGGTTCTGATCTTGATGACCTTCGCTCCAGCGGCATATTAGAAACCGCAAAAACGATCATGACGAGGGAATCGAGCACCGACGCTTTGAAGAGTAGCTACAACATCCATTTATCCCTCCATTACAGAGCGACGTGATCTTGACACTCAGGTCTTGCTGGGTCACTCATCACCCTTCTTACCGATCTCCCGATATCCAGCAACGTAGCGGACGTTGCCACTGGTGCCGACGGTCACGTAACAAGTGAGTACATGAGTATAATATAAATGTCCGCTCGTGTTCGAAAATATCAACGATCTGTTTTGTAGTCGTCATTCCTCGCCCCTCACGAGTATATGAGCATTAGCCACTGACCGATCAATGCCCCTTCCATCTGACTATTCGATGCCGTGTGGTTTGCGGAGAACTGGTTTGAATTAGACTTTGTCGAACTGATCCCGCTGATTTGGATATGACCGGCCGCATTCTATTACGTCTTCTCCTCTGGGGATTTGCTCAAGCAATCAGAATTGAGCATCTCCTTCACGACAAGATGCTTGATGCTCTCTCACTTCTTTTTGATGAACAAGCGCTGAACGAGACGATGAATATGATGGCGCAAAGTGCAGCCAACAGAGTGTATCAGCGTGTTAATCATGCACCCCACTGTGATCTCGGCGCTGGAGATGGAGAAACCGTTACATCGCTCGACCAATCAATCAGACGTTACTTGTAGGTAGACTTCGAAGCAAGTGATATACTGCGTGTCTCATTCAGTCCTGGTGGTATAAGCGCCAGCCCGAAGAAGTCGCCTCTGTTTGATGAACTTGATTCTCTCATCAAAGACTTTCAAGGTTTGACATAGCTCAGCGCCAAGCGTCTCACTTGATATCGGCGACTTCGGCCACCATGGCCAAACAGATCGCTGGAGCTGCGGT
>NW_003201458.1:0-998 GCF_000006405.1 Perkinsus marinus ATCC 50983
CGGGAAATCGTCGATTCGAGGCATCGGATGCTTTGGCTGCGTCCTAGCTGCCTCGCACGTTTCCTCCGCGATTCCTCTCCTGAATCGGGATTGAGTCCCGGTATTCCGCAAATTCACAACTTGGTTGTGACAACTGCTATACAAGAAGTCCGGGGATTTCGAACACAACACATGACGGAACTCGTCTCAAAGATGAAGTTCTTCATTCGCTGCGATAGTTGAAAATTGATAATCTCAAGTTATTGATAATGGAGAGATTTCGTGGCTAAGAGGAAAAAATTATCTTACAAGAATGATGCTCAAACATGCGACGACTATTATCAAAATGAACCAAACATCCTCCGAATGCCCACACTCGACGCGTGTCTTGAAAAATAAACTGTTCGGGAACATACTTCCAGATAAGGCCAACATATCTCAGCCTTCTCCGACCTATTCATCGAAAGCCTCTCCATAGCATATATACCCACTTTGGGGAGCGGGGGTCAGGCAGTCATCGCTACGCTCTTAACTGTCGAGGACTGGTCGACTTTTCTCAAAGATACGAAGTCGCCCCACGTGCTCGAAGTGGCCACCGTGCTTGGAACCCTGGATAACGACATTAATATATGAATCGAATAGCCCCCAGTTCAGTCCGTCTTTGGTGGCGAGAACCAAATTGAATGTAGCACGCGAGAAGAGAGAGCCTCTCCTCCCTTCTACTGGATGGGATATCTCCAGGTAGCCACGGTTAGCTTGTCCTGGCATGTAGGCACGGGCTTCACCCATATTTTCCGAGGATGTATTAAGCCATCCCAAGTCCGGCACATACACGTTGGTAGCAAATCTTGTTCTGAAGCGGAGTTGTTTAAAAAGGGTCCCCGGCCGAACAGGATCTATGTTGAATAATCTGAAGTACGGAATGTGAAAGTCCATGATGAGCCTCATTCCATCTGGCAAAGCTTCATGAGCCAGGAACGTCCCGCTCGCCTCGAAAATACCAATACCCACCCATCTAG
>NW_003213443.1:0-842 GCF_000006405.1 Perkinsus marinus ATCC 50983
ACTATGTACCTAGCCTTCCTCAACTCCTTATATTCTTCAATATTATCATCAGCTTTTGTAGTTTCCATTACAGGGACATCATCATTATCGCAGCCATCATAACACTATGATGGGACATACATGTATTAGTGTTGTTGTATTAGTAGTAGTAGCATTAGGACTCACCTTGTTTGTTGTCATGATGTTACCTTGTTTATTCTTACTATTTCCATCCCTCTTCGTCGTTGATAAAGCTTGCCTCAATCGTGCATCGATCTCATCAAGATCTATAATATCCCTATTAATACCACTATCATTCCGTAATGGGGTTATATTCATAACACAAGCACCTAGTAAGTAATATTCCCCTACTCTAGTAATATATATTCCCCTACTACTCTTCTCACCATCACTAGTATTGTTAGTCCCAGGAAAGCCCCTTAATGGGGGTACCTACTACTAACAGTAGATCATCATCATATTACTACGACTGGTAATATATTACTATGTTGTTGTTGTTGTTGCTGATCGATTGATTGCTGTCTTTATTCTTCATCGTGTTCGTGTTAGCATCCATAATACTATCTAACGTAATCATCGCAATATATCAAGTATTGATAACACTATTGTCAATACCGAGTTTCTCCGCTAAACCTCACCGACACAAGGGCAAATCTCACTTATATACGTTAGAAATACTGCGACGACTGGACAATTTCACGCGCCACAAAAATATCAGGTACGCAAGTTCACTCCCCCGTAACACATATCTGTTATGCTATCGAGAGTGCCCATCATTATGGGACATAGTCAGTCCCAGAACACGGTCCACTCGCCATGAAAGCCTATGGTGCGTCTGATGG
>NW_003201272.1:0-1010 GCF_000006405.1 Perkinsus marinus ATCC 50983
CACAAGTATTTTCCCATATGACGCTCGAAACCCCAATAGAGTTTCACCCGTTTAACGTGAACACTCTGTAGAAAAAACCCGATATTCGCGGTGATATGCAGTGGTCGTAAAATATTTTTTTCACTAGTGTTTTTCATACCACTAGAGTGAAACTCACCAAATATTTTCATTCTTCTACTAATCCTAATACTTCGATTTCCTAAAATTTTCACACATCGTATTTTCCCCCCTTCACCAATTACCTCAACAACTACCACCTCCTCCTCCTCTTCCCCACCCGAAACATCCTTCTTCCTCCCAAAGACCTCCAATTCAACCTCACTATCATCATCATCATCATCATCATCATCACTCGATTCCTCCTCGTCCCCATCAACAGCATTTCCCTTCTTCCCCAACACCTCCAATTCGACCTCGCTATCATCATCATCATCATCATCATCATCACTTGATTCCTCCTCTACCGCATCAACAGCATTTCCCTTCTTCTCCAACACCTCCAATTCAACCTCGCTATCATCATCATCCTCCTCTACCCTCTCCCACGATGAGCTCCCCTGCTCCTGCTCTACCACATCCACATATTCCTCCTCCTCCTCCTCCAGAACAGGTAAGCTCTCCTCACTAGAAGCAGCTATACTCTCTAGGAAAGCGTCGTCAGCCATAAGCGTTTGCCGCAACTTCTCCACAGCATCCTGTCACCAACACACAGAGAGCATCACCCACCCCAAAGTTGGAGTAGGAAAATCCGTTCGCTTTCCTTAGCTGAGCTCAACAGTTCCCACACTGATTATAGGAGTCCACATACGAATCCGTGTAAAAATGTACAGGAATCAATAAAAATTTCCTCCGAAAATTTTCTCAGAATTTCCATATTGTCACCAACAAATATGGTGGACCCCGTATATATTTTCCAACACCGCCTAATACACCGTCACGCGCCACAAAATTCCAAAAATATCTAAACGCCTCTTTAAGCGAAGAAGAGAGCCGATCAAGAGCCCCGCGAT
>NW_003204056.1:0-988 GCF_000006405.1 Perkinsus marinus ATCC 50983
TGATTGGCCTTCAATCTCTGTATCAATAAGGCTCCGCTTTAGCTGGACACGCTCCTCCACGTTATTCACCAACTCTTGTCGCCACCTACCACGAGACATATGCCGACCACCACCCGAGCATGGGGATTCACCTCTCTGAGGCCTCCCGTTCGGGATCGTTCGTAGGGGACATCTAATAGACCACTACTACTGATCAACATCGAAGGAGACCAGACCTACCAGTTCCTCTGGTGTGACTGCATGTGCTTTCGTTGCAAGTTTCTGTCGAAGATCTGTGACCTACGAGGCACAAGTCCTCATCCGACTATAACGTGAACCTTCCCAACCATAGCTCTGAGTTCATTTATGATCTGCGTGTATTTGGATATATGGAAGCTCACATTGAGCACATTCCTCGTAACCTGAAGTTATGGTTACACGTGGAGTCACCTTTCGTCTGGTACCTTGGTCTTTATTTTCTTCGCTCTATTGGCGTACTTGAGCGTATTGTGAGTGTCCTCATAATTGAGATGACACGGTGATATATTAGCGATCATTACGGTACGACAATTTCCTCCCAAGGAGTCCTTCAATAAGCGTGTGAGCTTTGAGTCTCTATATGGGACGAAGCTGCTCTGCTTTCCCCCTGCTTGATCTGCTAATGCTGTAATGCAGTTCCCCAAGGCCAGCAAGGACCTATTGATGTTCGCTCCCTCGATCATCCGCAGCCCCTTGTTGTTGGTTTGACTGGCCCGCTCGCTGCCCGCCAAGTCTATCATCGACAGTTTCCCGACAAGGACCTCAGCAACGAGACCAGACCCCTTCTCCCGTTGCTCAACCACCACTTGGAGCACAGCGTGGGATCGAGAGGATGTCTCATTGGCTGAAGTGGGCTCTGTAGTGCGGTTCCTATTGCCGCGTTGTAGGAGTTCCATTATCTCCTGGGCTGATTCGAGACCACCGACCTCACTGATACCGGCCACACTCATCCCTTTCACCGGGTCCTCAC
>NW_003202642.1:0-1225 GCF_000006405.1 Perkinsus marinus ATCC 50983
ACTACGAACTCAGTGTTTTGATCGATAGTAGAACACAACTATGGTGTTTCATATTCATGAAAACGTTTCGAATTAGAAAACTCCACTCCCTCACAGTAATGCTGCGTACCGTCACATTGACGGAACGACTTCCGCGAGGATCTGTTCCTGTTGTGAGTCCATACGCCTGAGGGACCGGACGAATACGAATACGATATGTTTATGAGTGGTGTACTGAATGCGGTCTTCTAGATCTTTGATGAGCCTCTCATTTTTCACTCTGAGTTCCTTTTGAACAGCAAGCTCCATCTTCTGTGACTCAAGCTTCAACCGTAACTCCGACATGCGAATCTAAGATATGTTACAAGAAACTTACCACCCAAGTTGGTAATGTGTGAGCGGCTCAAGCGGTGGATCCAGGTTCGAACCCGGGCCAAGACATCGAACATGAACAACATAGTTCGACAAAAAAAATCATAGCCTCGATAAGTTGGCACATTTATCGATAAATAAAAGAGAGTCTGCAGCTCACATCTCTCTCAGTCTCATCCTCTTCTTGTAAACACTCCCCGTCATCACTCCCACTCGGTCCATCAGACAAACGCGAAGTGCTCCTCCGTTGGGACCTCAACTGCTCCAACGCTTCAGTCAAGACCTGCCAATCGGAACTTAGCAGTACTTTAGATAGAATACGATAATGAGACTCACCTGCTCCCTAGCCTTCAAATCCCTTTGTCGCTGAGCCAGGGTCGCTTCCAACTCATTGCACTCCCTTTCCTCTTCCTCAATCGACTTCAACAAGGCATCATATTCTTCCTGTCGACGCGATAACTGCAAACATCAGTTTTGGAAGAAAAGCTTTTCTTCCCTCAGCTGAGCTCGGAAGTCTCCTCACTAACTATAGAAACTTACACGAATTCGGACAGAAGTGTACAAAAAGCAAGAAGAGCTCCCGAAATTTTCATATTGTCACCAACACACTTAGTTGAACATGCGCATATTCTCCCATTTCTAAAAACTCACCATCCTACCTGAGCTTCCGCGTCCGCTACCTCGTTCTGTAGCCCTTCCAACTCTCCCTTCATCTCGGCCAACTTGGTCTCTCGCTCCTCAATGGTAGCCGTCTTCGCCGTCACCTCCGCATGCATGACCGTGCACTCTTCCTGCCCCGTCTGCAGCTCAATCTCGATTGACTCGCACGCTGACGACTACCAGACTGGACTATACGTTTAGTTCCCTCAGATGA